>NW_022168322.1:0-301140 GCF_008728515.1 Papio anubis
GACTCATGCACATGTTTGTTTATTGCAGCACTATTCACAATAGCAAAGACTTGGAACCAACTTAAATGCCCATCAGTGATAGACTGGATAAAGAAAATGTGGTACACATACAACATGGAATACTATGCAGCCATAAGATAGAATGAGTTCATGTCCTTTGCAGGACATGAAACTGGAAACCATCATTCTCAGCAAACTAACACAAGAACAGAAAACCAAACACCGCATGTTCTCACTCATAAGTGGGAGTTGAACAATGAGAACACATGGACACAGGGAGGGGAACATCACACACCAGGGCCTGTCGGCGGTGTGGGGGGCAAGGGGAGGAATAGCATTAGAAGAAATACCTAATGTGGGTGACAGATTGATGGGTTCAGCAAACTACCATGGTACGTGTATACCTATGTAACAAACCTGCATGTTCTGCACATGTATCCCAGAACTTAAAGTATAACAATTAAAAAAAAAGGGGGGGTAAGAGAATCACTGAGATCTAATGACAAACCTGCAATTGTGACAAAGTCACCGTCCATGTACACCACATCTATCGTCCACTCAGCTCTGTGAACAATAGGTTGGGTTAGTTTGCACCATCAGTAAAATAATCTGGCAGAAACAATGACCCTGGAATAACCAACAAAAGACAGTAAACACACATTGTAAAGAAACTGTTTTATCCTATTTATATGATGTCGTACGCTGTAGGCTGAATATCTGTGTCCCCCCAAAAGTCATATGTGGAAACCTAAGCCCCAGTGTGATGGCATTTGGAAATTGGGTCCTTGAGAAGTGGTTAGGTCATGAAGGTGGAAGTCTGGTGAATAGATTATTGCCTTTATAAAGGAGACCCCAAAGAGCTCCCTTGCCCCGTCAGACATGTGAAACAGAGCAAGAAGATCGCTGTCTATGCAGCAGAAACGGGGGCTCACCAGGCACTGAATTTGCTGGCACCAAGATCTTGGATTTCCCATCCTCCAAAACTGTGAGAAATGATTTCTTCTGTTTATAAACCACACTGTCTTTTATTGTATTTTTGTTTTAGCAGTCCAAATAGACTAAGACCTCATGTCTATTTCATTAAATATATTTGAAAAGAAAGGAGCCATCAGGTGTTTCACTGGCTTATCTGATCACAGGAAATCACTACAAATAGCAATCCCATGTCTGAAAGGATTACCCAACAGCATCATCACACAGTAATCCTGCTCAGTGCTTGTAGGGCTGTTCTGTCTCCTAGTTTCTGCTGAACCAATCAACTTGTACCTGTTTTCAAGCCAATGAAAGAGAAAATGAAAACCAGCCAGCACAATAGAATCCTACAATCCCCTGCAGAAATAATCCTGGAAGTCAACGTTTTCCCCCATCAACAATAAAAAGCCTGGTATTAATTTAAACCGTCATTGCCACACACGATTTTCATTTCTCCACGGGACACTAAAGTGGGACCTCTGCTCCTTTAGGAGGCCTGTGTATGATCCTGGCTGACAAACTTGGGTGCAAATTCTCCTGAATAGCAATTTCTGGAAGAAGGGGATGTGAAAGGTGACATCCTCAATTATTCCTTCAAATCTTTGCATGTCCTCACTCTAACAGATACTAAACTAGGCCTCAAAATGCAACAGTAAATTAGATACAGGCCTTGCCCTTGAAGATCCTCCCAATCTGAAGATAAAAATCAAATAATTACAACCTCGTGTTCTAAGAGCTGCAAATGAGGCCATGCATGTACGGTACAGTTGGAACTAAGAAGGATGTTAAAATCTCTGATTGGACCGAGAGGAAAAGACATCTTCACAGAGTAGAAATTATCAAGCCAAGTTCAAAATATTTGAGATCTATTGATTTCTGTCCCTCCCTATCTTCCTATCAATTACCTTCAATAACTATTCAGCTGCCCACAAGCTGTTACTAACTTCAGACAAAATCAATGGGTGCCTAGTCCAGAAGGCCAGGAGATGGTCTCCCTCCACTATTAGATGGGGTTAAGAGATTGCTTGCCATTGTTTTAACTCTATGGGGCTAAAACAGCAGAACTCAAATTCCTTGCAACACTGTCAAACTCAGCTTCCCAAATATGCCCTACCAAATGGCAGTATAAATTCTATTTATGTATTGGCCCCCATTTAATCATTTTATCAGATTAATCATCTCTGTCTATTCTCTCTATAAAACAAACCAACAGATGCACCATGCATACTGAACAGTCACAGTATGTCAGCTAGTCAGTCACTCCTGGTACCTCTATACACTTCTGTTTCCCCGATAAGTGAATTCCATGTTTACCAAGAGTCACTTGTGTTTGTTCCCAAACCTGTTTGTGCCTGCTGTTCTTGCGATCAGAATGGGGATTGTGATAGACAGAAACATGCCTCCCAAAGATCTTCATATCCTAATACCCAGAATTTGTGAATACATTACCTTACATGGCAACAAGGACTTTGCAAATGTGATTGAGGTTAAGGACCTTGAGATGGGAGATTTGCCTGGATTGTCCAGGTGGCCCAATCTAGGCACATGAATCCTTGAAAGTGAAAAGACCTGTCCAGCTGTAGTCAGTCAGAGAGAAATGTGATGTGAATGGTTCAGAGAGTTTCTGACTGTAAAGACAGAGCAAGGGGTTCAGGAGCCAAGGGATGTGGACAGTCTCTAGAAGGTGAAACAGGCACGGAAACCACCTCTCAGCAGGCAAGAGCCCTGCTGACACCTTGATGTCAGCCCAGTCAGACCTGTGTCAGACTTTGGACCTGCAGGCTGTAAAATAATAAATTTATGTAGTTTTAAGCCACCATATATTTGTGGCAATTTGTTACAGCAACAACAGCAAATGAATTCAGGGATTAAATACCTCATCCTCTCCATGCACACACATCCTCATCCTAGCCTTGTTGCAGCTGCTGTGGTTTTCTACGGGCATTGAAGGAAAGCCTGTACACAGGTGGTCTGTCATGCTGTCCCCAGGGCCATGACAAGGATGCCCAAATCCTGCCTGGTCAGAACTCAGTATGCAAGCAAGCCGGAATGCCCGTCTCCTGACAGCGTTTTCACAACAGATTTGCTAGGTCAAAGCCTACATACATTTCTAAGGTAAGGAAGAACAGGGCTGAGGATGAAGTGACGAAGAATCGAAAGCATAAAAATAAGAGTCATCTTTTTAATTCTCCATACTTAGTGCCTATAAATGTGCAAAGAATTTGGGGGAGGCACGTGAGATAGTGAAGCAAGCACAATCTCTAGAAATAAGCAGGACTGAGTTTAATTCCTTCCTTGAACACATCACTTAACTTGATTGGCAAATGGGAATAAAAATACCAGTTTCCGGAGTTGTCAAGATTATCAATAATGCGTGCAGTTCTCCAGGAACGTAGGCATTCAGTACATCAGTCACTATTACTATTACCCATCGCTTGCACCATGCGCTGCGTCTTGACTTTTTGTTTCTTGGCCTCTTAACACTACATTAGGTCTTACTCTAAACGGTAACACCTGCCACATTCAGGGCTTCAGTTTTTCATTCACGTATGTTGCCTACTTGATTTTTACAATACCCTGAGAGGTAGCAGAGTACGTTTTATTGCTTTATAGAGTGGAAATTGAGGTGTCAGGTGGGTTAGACAGAGTGATTTGCAGGCTGCTATTAAGTGGCAAAGAAAAAAAAATTAAGAAGGCAAACTCTGACTCCTCCTCTAATACTCGTTCTGCTGTCTCCCCACCTGCTGCCTGTTGGTCCTGTCTTTGGTTTCCATATGCAACATGATTCTATTTGTGCAGCTACTCAGCAAGCTCCTCAGTGCCATTTTACCTGAGGCAGTGCTGAGACGTTCCTATTCCTACACTTGTCATAGTGACAGCCTTACACCTCACTGTACAGTATCTAACAAGCTGTCTTTCCCTCAGTCATCCATTGCACGAGTTCTCCCACCTATATGGTGCACAGGAAGCCCTATGTCCAGGCTGGTGGGCAGTGTCCAGGTTTGGACTTGTGTGCAACAGTGGTCAGAGTTGGTGTGTTTAGGACATCTGCAGGGTCAGCCCTATAAAGAAGGGTGGCCATCACGCCAATCACTCCATAGATCTATAGAATGGTCTGAGAATAGATATGTTTAATGTTGCCTCAGTTTCCCCAAAGGGGATCACTTTTCAGGATGTCATTAGAAATTCCAAAGGCATGTGGTACAAGACTTGATGGCTACCTTTTGCCTCTCTGAATGGAAGCAGCCTTCTTGTTTCATAACCTCAGCACTGCGAGATACATATACGTATACATATATGTACATATACATGTAGATGTACATGTATGAATTCTTGGTTGTCACATCCATGGGAGGTGCTACTGGCATCTAGTGGGTAAAGGCCACAGATGCTGCTAAACATCTTGTGATACATGGAACAGCCCAACAACAAAGAATTATCCAGCCCAAGACGTCAATAGTGCTGAGGTTAGCCAGGCACAGCAGCCCATGCCTGTAATCCCAGCCCTTTGAGAGGCGAAGGCAGGAGGATCACTTGAGCCCTGGAGTTCAAGCCAAGCCTGGGCAACATAGCGAGACCCCATCTCTACAAAAAGATTTTATTTTTAATTAGGCAGGGGTGGTGGTGGCACCTTTAGTCCTAACTACTCAGGAGGCTGAGGAGGAAGAGTTGCTTGAACCCAGGAGGTCAGGGCCGCAGTGAGCCATGATCACACCACTGCACTCCAGCCTACATGACAGAGCAACACTCTGTCTCAAAAAAAAAAAGAAAAAAAAATAGTGCTGAGTTTGAGAAAGCCTGACCTATAAGGTTCAGTCTTAACACTGACAACCCACTGGCCTTACTTATTTCTTTCTTTTTTGCTACATTTCTGAAAAACTGACCAGAGGTTTCAGTAACACATCATTGCTAATAATTATCACAGCAGTTACCATTTATTAAGCACTTAGCATGTGCCAGATATCAACTCTTTAATGATTGAATCCTCTGAGAACAACACCCTGAGATAGGCGCTATCATTTTCATCCCCATTTTACAGATAAGAAGACTGAGACTTAGAAAGGTTATAAATATGGGCTGGGCACGGTGGGTTATGCCTATAATCCCAGCACGTTGGGAGGCCAAGGTGGGTGGATCACCTGAGGTCAGGAGTTTGAGACCAGCCTGGCCAATATGGTGAAACCTCGTCTGTACTAAAAATACAAAAATTAGCTGAGCATGGGGGCAGGCACCTGTAATCCCAGCTACTCAGGAGGCTGAGGCAGGAGAATCACTTGAACCCAGGAGGCAGAGGTTGCAGTGAGCCGAGATCCTGCTACTGCACTCCAGCCTGGTGGCAAGAGCAAGACTCCATGAAAAGAAAGAAAAGAAAGAAAGGAAAGAGAAGAAAGAAAGGAAAGAAAGGAAAGAGAAGAAAGAAAGGAAAGGAAGGAAGAAGCAAAGAAGGAAAGAAAGGAAAGAAAAGGAAAAAAAGGAAGAAAAGGAAGGAAGAATATATAACTTGCTAAGTATTACCCAAGTAGAAGAAGGCAGAGTTGAGATTCAAATTTAGGCAAAAGCTGATTCTAGAGATACTGTTCTTAATAGCCATGCTATACAACTACATGCATAATTTCCCTAGCCTTCTTTCGTCTCTGTAAAATCATTTACTGTTTTCCAAACTTCCTAACTGATATATCACCCTCATTACTTTTTTTATATTACATGATCTCAATGTTATTTGCTTAATATTTGTCTTTAAATCTACTCATTCTTCTTTCATAGCCCCGTTCTAAGCAATGATATCTATGAAAACATACATGAGTCAGACATTGTGAAGTGACCACTGCAAAGCCCTTCAAAGCTCCCTTTTTCTCCTTGGGTTGAACCCAGAAAGCTTTAACAATGTTTAATTTCTAGGACACTGATGTCTTCACAGAGCTGCTGTACCAGCCTCGGACGATAGGGCTAGATACAGGTTTTCTAAGTTCTCAAGTTTATGCAGTTTGGGGAACCTCTAAAAAAGAATATAAGATTAGGAAAGCAATATTGTTAGACCCTCCCAGGGCCTTGAAGGGAGCCCATGTAGGTGTGTGGTCCTGGAGCTTATTGCTTTATTAAATTCATGGGAAACTTCCTTTGCTCTAATTCCCTCTTATGTAAAAATCACACCTACCCCTATGTGTTTAGGCCACTGTTCTTTGGGTTTTCTTTTACACAGACCTAAATGCAATCCTGATGGACACAATAGTACACACTAAAATAAGCACAGCATTAAAACGAAAACCTACTTGGCTGTGCACTGGCTGTACTACCTGGATATGATTTCCTATACCACTGAGAATAATTCAGTCATCTATGGGACCAGGTGCTTGCTGGTGCCCCTTCTCATGTTCTCTGCTCTGGTAAAAGTGGCCTCAAGTGCAAAGTCCAGCAAGGCCACATGAGAGATTTAATCTAAGACCTCAAAACAATTAGAACCAAAAACAGACATATACGCACCAACTTGATGGGCCTCCAATGCACCACCCACATGAAGATGGAGGCTGGTGGAGAAGTGGTCAAAGGCTCAGCAACCAGGAGGAAGGTGAGAGGATGGATATGGTGCACCATCACATGATCTGAATTTCTTCAAAAAGTCAGGAACTGGGAATACCAGATAATGCAGAGGAGATTGAAAATAGGAGGGTTGCTTTAAATTCCGTATACATGGTTAGCTTCCTTGCCAGGTCTTCATCACCCCAAAAGTTCTTTTTATGGCTAAACTATCAACCAAGTGTGAAGGTAAAATAAAGACCTGCTTAAGTCATGTAAGGCCTCAAACCCTGTGCCCTATGATCACAGCTATATATTCATATAAAACTCTATATAAGCACAAACAAAAATTTTTAATTGTTGAAAAGATACACAAAATCTCAATTTACTTCCAAGACTCGTCATCTCAGAAAGCTGCTGGAGAATGGGCTGAGGCTTTTGAAAACAAATCCAGTGAAGAAATGTAGATGTTTTCTTCTCTCTCCACTGTTCTACCTTGCTAAAGGAATGAGCATGAGCTGCTATGTAGCTGTGTGACTAGGAGAAGCAAAGGGAAAATTTCCAAAAGAGAAAAAAGATCACTGGTTAACAGCCCCAAAATATTTTTCCAGCTACACACCACTGCCCGACACTCTCTCCTCTCCCAGCTCCTAACATTAACAGCCGAGGATGAATCTTCTTACCTCTTCCACTCCTCTGGTTACACAAGTTACAGCATAAAGGCAAAGATAAAACAACTAGAAGTGAAATGGGCATCAGTGTTAGCGAAACAGAGGTATAGTCAGCAGTTTGATCTAATCGATTTCAAGATGATTTCTTCCCAAATCTAAGAGATTTGGGGCAAAAATATTACAGGAACAAGGAAACAATTTGTTATGAAATGTAGGAATTTGATTAACTAAACTGTTAAAGTCAAACTGATTTGTTGATATTTGACCTAGAAATAAATCATTTTTATGGTAACTTATTTTAACTTAGCAGACTAACCAGTTTTAGGAGCAAACAGTGAAGTGCTGCTTTTTAGTTTTTGTTCACATTGTATCAGTTGCCTTCTAACTAGCTACTAAAAGTTAATTACCACATCTAGGTTAGTAATCAAAACTGTAAACAGTAAAATAATCACCTTCCCCACACTATGATGGCATTCTCATGTTTACTACACCTTCCTTTAAAATTTACCTTTGAATAACATTCACAATTGCCACATAAAGAATAAAATAACTAGGAATACAATCAAACAGGAGGCGAAAGATCTCTACAACAAGAATTACGAAACACTGCTCAAAGAAATCAGAGATGACACAAACTAATGGAAAAACATCCCATGCTCATGGCTTGAAAGAATTAAGATCATTACAATGGCCACACTGCCCAAAGCAATTTACAGATTCATTGCTATTCCTATCAAACAACCAATGACATTCTTCACAGAATTAGAAAAAACTATTTTAAAAATCACCTGGGGACGGGCACAGTGGCTCACACGTGTAATCCTAGCACTTTGGGAGGCCGGGGCTGGTGGATCATGAGGTCAGGAGATCGAGACCATCCTGGCCAACATGGTGAAAGTCCATCTCTACTAAAAATACAAAAATTAGCTGGGTGTCGTGGCACACACCTGTAATCCCAGCTACTCAGGAGACTGAGGCAGAAGAATCACTTGAACTTGGGAGGCAGGGACTGTAGTGACCCAAGACTGCACTGCTGCTCTAGCCTGGGCGACAGAGTGAGACTCTGTCTCAAAAAAAATAAAAATCACTTGGAACAAAGAGAGAACCCAATTAGCCAAGGCAACTCTAAGCAAAAAGAACAAAGCTGTAGGCATCACATTACCTGACTTCAAACTACACTACAACGCTACAGTAACCAAAACAGCATGGTAACTGGTACCAAGACAGACACATCGACCAATGCAACAGAATAGAGAGCCCAGAAATAAGGCCACACACCTACAATCATCTGATCTAAGACAAAGCTGACAAAAGCAATGGGGAAGTAACTCCCTATCCAATAAATGATGCTGAGATTACTGGCTAGCCATCTGCAAAAGATTGAAAATGGACCCGTTTTTATACCATATACAAAAATCAACTCAAGATGAATTAAAGACTGAAATGTAAAACCTAAAACTATAAAAACCCTGGAAGACAACCTAGGCAATACCATTCTGGAGATAGGACCTCGCAAAGATTTCATGATGAAGACACCAAAAGCAATTGCAACAACAGCAACAAAAAATTGACAAATGAGATCTAAATTAAAGCGCTTCTGCACAGCAAAAGAAACTATCAACAGACTAAACAGACAGTCTACAGAGTAAAAGAAAAATTTTGCAATCTATCTAACAAAGATTTAATATCCAGCATCTATGAGGAACTTAAACAAATTTACAAGCAAAAAAAAAATGAACAACCCCTATAGTGGGTAAAGGACATGAACAGACTTTTCAAAAGAAGAGATGCATGTGGCCAAGAAGCATATTTTAAAAATCTTCAATATCACTAATCGTTAAATGCAAATCAAAACAATAACAAGATACCATCTCATGCCAGTCAGAAAGGCTGTTACTAAAAAGTCAAAAAATAAGAGATGCTGGCAAAGTTGTAAAGAAAAGGGAATGATTACACACTACTAATTGCACTGAAAATTAGTTCAGCCATTGTGGAAAGCAGTGTGGCGCTTCTTCAAAAAACCGAAAATAGAATTACCATTCAATCCAGCAATCCCATTATTAGGTACATACCCAAAGAAAAACAAATTATTCTACCATAAAGACACATGCACATGTATGTTCACTGCAACACTATTCACAACTGCAAAGACATGAAATCAACCTAAATGCCCATCAACAGTAGATTGTATAAATAAAATGTGGTTCATATACACCACAAAATAGTACGCAGCCATAAAAAAAAAACAAGATCATGTCCTTTGCAGCAACAGGGATGGAGCTGGAGGTCATCATTTTCAGCAAACTAATGCAGGAACAGAAAACCAAACACCACATGTTCTCACTTTTAAGTGGGAGCTACATGGTAAGAACACATGGAGACACAGAGGGGAACAACAGACACTGGTGCCTGGGCCTACTTGATGGGGTAGGGTGGGAGGAGGGAGAGGATCAGAAAAAAATACCTATTGGGTACTATGCTTATTAACCTGAGTGACAAAATAATCTGTACACCAAACACCCATGGCATGCAGTTTACCTATATAACAAACCAGCGTATGTACCTCTGAATCTAAAATAAAAGTTCAAAAGAAAACAAAATATTAAGTTTACCTTTTGAAATAAGTTCATTATTTCCCATTTCTTACATATGTTGTGATGAAGTCAAGACACCTGTATTCCAAATGCAGCTCTACCATCTACCACTATGGGTAAATACCACGGGCCTCAATTTTCTAATCTGTAAAATAATGTTTTTACACAAGATGAATTCCAATGCTCCTTTCAACTCCAATATTCTATGATAAACTCCTTGCATAAAAATTCCAAAATAGTCCAGAGCTAAGGTACTTTTTACTAGAAGAGAATGAAATGCAGACTATGACGAGTCAGGCAAGAGAAGCATTAATGCTGAAAAGCCTGCTCTTTCCCCCTAAAGTATGCGGTCAATCTTTCCAGGCTGAGAGAAGTTCTGTTGCAGGAGGCAGTTAGTGGAGAGACATTAGAAAGACCCAGAGACAGACAGCTGTCTGCCTCACTGAAGATCTGAAACCACTCAATCATTTATTACACAGCAACTCCAAACTGGTGAAATTTTTGTCTAGAGAAACCTCAAGCCTAGTTAAAAGAATTAAATCCCTGTTCTGAGTTTTTCACATTCTTACTCACAGAGCCTGAAAAACAGAATTATTTAGGTTAATTTCTTTCAGCATCTACTCCGAGCTTGGTTTTACCATCACCTTGGTCCTCTTGTATCTACCCTTCTCCTGATGTCTTGTGGCAACAGACTCAGAAACAGTGTCTCCCATGATGCACTTAATGGACTGCTCACTGTTGAGCCCAGACGGGAGGTGTTTCCTAACCTTCTCCTTAGAAAAGGTTTTCACTGATACCACAGAAATATAACAGATCATGAGAAATCACCACATACAATTTTATGCTAACAAATTGGATCATCTAGAAGAAATAAATTCCTAGACACATACAACATACAAAGACTGAATTCTGAAGAAATAGAAAATCTGAACAGATCAATAATGAGTAAGAAGATTGAATCAGTAATAAAAAGTCTACCAAAGAAAAACCTAGAACCTGATGGTTTCACTGCTGAATTTTACCAAACATTTAAGTAACTAATTCCAATTCTTCTCAAATTCTTCCAACAAACTGAAGTGGAGGGAATACTTTCAAACTCTTTCTAGGAGGCCAGCATTACCCTGATACCAAAGCCAGACAAGGACTCTACAGTCTACAATAAAATTATAGACTGATGATGAACAGAGGTGCAAAAATTATAGACCATGATGAGAGGTGCAAAACTCCTCGACAAAATGTTAGCAGACCTAACTCCACAACATTAAAAGAATCATTGTCATAATCAAGTGAGATTTCTCCCAGCAATAAAGGATAGTTCAACATATGCAAGCCAATAAGTGTAATATACCACATTAACAGAATGAAGGATAAAAATCACATGGTCATCCAAACAGAAGCAGAAATGGTAGTTGACAAAATTCACCAATTTTTCATAACAAAAATTCTCAACACATTAGATATAGAAGGACATAATAAAGGACATATACAACAAACTCATAGCTAACATCATACTCAATGGTGAAAAACTAAAAGCTGTTCCACTAAGATCAAGGACAAGGCAAAGATGTTCACTCTCACCACTTCTATTCAGCATAGTACTGGGAGTCCTAGCCAGATAAATTAAGCAGGATTTTTTTATTAAGGTATCCTAATAGGAAAGGAAGAAGTTAAATTGTTTATATTTGCTGATGACATGATGTTATATATGCAAAACCCTAAATACTTTAGATATACCCAAAAACTGTTAGAACTGATAAAATTTCAGTAAAGTTGCAGGATACAAAATCAACATACAACAATCAGTAGTGTTACTGTACAGAAACAGCAAACTATCTGGAAAAAAAAGAAAAAAGAAAATCAAGATAAACAATTCTATTTACAATAGTAACAAAACAATTTTAATACTTAGGTGTAAGGAGGTAACTAAGGAGGTAAAAAACCTGTATACTGAAAACTATAAAATACTGATGAAAGAAACTGAAGAAAACACAAGTAAATGGAAAGATATTCCATACTGACAGATTGAAAGAATTAATATTGTTAGAATGTCCACACTACCCAAAGCAATCTACAGATTTAATGCAATCCCATCAAAATTCCAATGTCATTTTCCAAACTGGAAATGTGTAAATAGAAAAAACAATCCTTAAATTTGTATGGAACCACAAAAGACCACAAATAGCCAAAACAATCAAGCAAAAAGAAAAAAAGCCAGAATCATCACACTATCTGATCTCAAAATATATTGTAAACCAATTGTAATCAAAACAGCATGGTATCAGCATAAAAACAGACTCATCTACAAATGAAACAGGATGGAAAGCCCAGCCCAGAAATAAACCCACACATTTGTGGTCAACTGATTTTCAACAAACTTGCCAAGAATATACAATGGGGAAAGGAAAATGTATATTTTCCCAATACCACTCATCAATAAATGTGGTATTGGGAAAACTGGATATGAAATTGGATCCTTTTCTCACATCATATACAAAAATAACTCAAAATAGATTAAACACTTAAATGTAAGATCTAAAACTGTAAAACAACTAGAAGCAAACACAGGAAAAAAGCTCCACAATGCTGGTCTGGGAAGCAGCTTTTTTCTATATAACCCTGAAAGAACAGGTAACAAAAGTAAAATCAGACAAAGGTTAGTGCACCAAACTAAAAAGCTTCCACAAACAAAGGGAAAAATAACAGAGTAAAGAGACAGCCCACAGAATGAGAGAAAATATTTTCAAAACATGCATCTGACAAGGGATTAATATACAAAATATATACAGAACTCAGACTACTTAAAAACAAGAAAACAACCAAATTTTTTTTTTTTTTTAGACAGAGTCTCGTTCTGTCACCCAGGCTGGAGTACAGTGGCACGATCTCAGCTCACTGCAATCTCCACCTCCCGGGCTCAAGCGATCCTCCCACCTCAGCCTCCCGAGTAGCTGAGACTACAGGCACCCGCCACCACGCCTGGCTAATTTTTTTTCGTATTTTTAGTAGAGACAGGGTTTCACCATGTTAGCCAGAATGATCTTGATCTCCTGAACTCATGATCCACCCATCTCAGCCTCCCAAAGCACTGGGATTACAGACATGAGCCACCGTGCCTGGCCAACAACCAGATTTTCTTAATGGCCAAAGAACCTGAGCAAACATTTCTCAAAAGACAACATACAAAAGGCCAACAGACATGAAAAACTACACAGCATCGCTAATGATTTGGGAAATTAAAACCCCAATGAGATCTCACCTCACACCTGTTAGAATGCCTCTTATCGAAAAGATGAAAGATAAGTGTTGTTGAGGATGTAGAAAAAGGGGAACTGTTGTACATTGTTAGTAGGAATGTGAATTATACAGCAACTCATAGAAGTAGAGAGTAGTGTCATGGTTGCCAGAGGCTGTGTGGTGAGGTGAGGGAGGGAATGGGGAGTTGTTGGTCAAGGAATACAAAGTTTGATAGTCGGAAGGAATTGGTATTGAGATCTATTGCACCACGAGGTGACTGTAGTCAATAATAACGTATTACGTATTTCAAAATAACCAAGAGAGTAAATTTCAAATGTCTCACCATAAAAATAACAGGTAAAGGAGATGATGGACATGTTAGTTATTAATAGCTTGATTTAATCATTTCACATTGCATATATCAAAACATCACATAAATGTACAAAAGCAATTAGACTTTGCTTTGAACAGATAAAGTACACCATTCTCAGGATGCTTCTGCAGGCTTTCAGAAGAACCACTCCTTATTCAGTGCCTCTGTCCTGAGTCACACACCCCAACCCACCTCCCACTCAACTCTCCACACTATTCTCAGTCTACCAGCTCTGACTCTGTGTCCTGTTTATAGTATTACTTTACCTTCCAGACCACTTCTCCAGCTCCAAGATCCTGTTTCAGCCCTGGATTATGATTTGGCACTCAATTCCTAGTTAGGATGCTTCCTGCCACTCTCAGTAAATATGCTGTTCAATTCAGCCCTGGCCCATAAGCGGCCTGCAGGTCCCTGTGGCCAAGGTCCCCACCAGGCCTGCCCACAAGCAGAATCCATGCCACTGAGAATTCAGTCAAGCAGGGAAAGTCCCTACAGCAGCTCCATAAAGCTGCAAACTTTGTGAGGGGGAACATCGGAACCCCAGTTCAGAACGAATGCCTGAGACAGCAAGGTCCTGTCCCCTGTCTGTGCTGTTGGTGGGACACCTGATGATAACCAACTCTTGGTCTTGAGGAAAGGGAGAGAGTCATGAATAGTGTTTCATCTTAAACAGCTACCCAAGGCCCACAATAATGGTTACTACAAACAAATGCCCATTTTTGGATGACTGACTGAACACTGGTTTCCCCTATGGCAAATGGCCAGTGATTGAAAAAAGAAATCCTAAATTATATTGTATGCAGCCTTATTAATGGAGAAGCAAGTGAGAGTCCTCAAAAAAAAAAAATAGAAATTTGGTCTTTACTCCTGGAACTATTCACAGGAAATAGCACCTAATGATTATCTTTTGATACCAAATAAATGTCTACGAAGGGAAGATAAAACATTATTTCTAAGGATATAGCTGCCTTTGCCCATTCGCCTATGTATTTATGTTCTAGGTAAATGTATTTTTATTTGACTAAGAAACATTATTACAATATTGGATTCATAAAAGTAGTTGGAATTGTATTTGCTCATTTCCTACTTAATAATATTTTGAGAAATCTTGGTCATTTAAAAGTCTTCAAGCATAGTGTTGGAGAAATAAAACTACCTGCCAGGAGCTCAATTTATTCAAGCCATCCTAATTATCTCTGCACTAGGCTGCTACCAAATGGCGTCTATTTTTACAAAACAAAGATTTGAAGAGGCAACGTTCCCCTTGCAGGTCTGTTCAAACTATCCTGTCCTTCTCGGAAGGGAGCAGTATAACCCTCCTCCCACTGTTAGCATCTAGCTGCCCTACTGAACACCAGGACACGCTGGAATTCCCACAGAGGAAGCTCCAGCATGTTCCTCTGAAAGGCTGGGTTATCTACAGACTGATCCAGGTCAAAGCAGGAGATGTTATTATGCTGAAACAGAGGTAGCATTGTGTGATGACATGAAAACAGCTAAGAGAATGGAGGCCTGGATTCCAGCCCTAGTGCTGCCTTTAACTGGATAGGTGCCCTTGAGCAAGTCTGTTGGGCCTTTATGAGTCTCAGTTTGATCATCTGTCCTAGGGGAATAATAATACGGGCCCTTCAAACTGTGCAGGGTTGTAACGTACCTCAAATGAAAGAATTACGCAAACGTACCCTGAAAAGTTTAGATCTCTGTAAAAATGCCAGGTTGCAATCACCACTGAATGAAATCTCATGGTATTTGGGGAGACAGCTAGTTCTAAAAGTTCCAGAACCTAAGTCATATTGGCTCCATTCCCTGGTACATAACCTGAAATCGCTTCTTGATGCTTTATTAATGAAAAATATCCCAAGTCATCCTCGTAAACACATTTTTCATGAGTATTTTCTTTCACAGTGTTTTTCTATTCAGAATCAACAGCTGAATAATTCAGCCCATCCCTGTAAGCCCACTGCCTTCTGTTGGCAGGACTAACAATGGAGATGGCAAAAAATGAGGCAGAAGAGGGCAAAGCCGTCCCTTTTCGTATTTCCATCAGAGACCTTGCCTGGAATCTGTCCTAGGTCCTTAGCTTCTCTGATTGGTGAAAATATTCCCTGTTACAGCTTTTGTCACTGCCTTGGAGACATCTCACCCTGACTGGTAGGCTGATCACATGGCTGTCAGCGGCCTCAGCGGGTTCGCCTACCTGCTTGTTTTGCATTTCACGTCCGTGCAAATTGCCGCAGAAAGCTCAGCCAGAGAGATGCACAGCGTTTCCACCGCACCTTCAGCGGAAGCCCGCTTCACGCCCTCCTTGGCTCACCACTGCTCAGCCCGGGTCCTCAGGCCCTTATTTTCTGCCCAGTTCACACGAACCCTATTACTTATTTTTCTTCTCTCCAGCAGTGGAACAAAGCTACATTGCCGTCTGCAAACACAAGTCCTTCTGTAGATCAGACCGAAAGAACGTCTGATCTTCCCAGTAGAGTTTTTCTTATCTTTGGAAGAAAAATCCACAGTGACTTTGGCTGTGGTCAGTCATTAGCCCTGAAGTCACCAACTTCATTTGTCTGTTTTACTCTTAAAATCAGGGTGACAGGAATGTTCTCTTGGCAGCTGGCCAGTCCTTTCAGTATCATTGCTGTGTCTTCAGTAAGGATGAAGTTTGGGGTTTGAGTTGAGACTCCTGGAGACCTCAACATCTGCCCAAGGCCAGAAGTTCTGACAGCATCTCGGTCAGCTTACAAGTTTGCTTCCCTTTGGGCAAAAACTCGAATATACCAGATTCTCGGGCAAATACAGGTTAACAAAAATGAGTCAGTCCTTCAGTAGCATGTGAGAAAATGTATATGACTTTCCTCTTGATCACCCTCTCCCAAAAGAACAGTGTGTCTTTTAAATGATTGTTTTCCACGGCAACTTCCTCTACATCGAGAGTCACAAGAGTGGTCCAAAGTTGGCCCAAGAAAACCTATAACTTTTATTCCCAAGTTGATTTTTCAAGCATCTCAGACCATTACAGAACAGGTCAGCTTTCTCAGCTCCTCTCCAGTGAGAAAGGGTCTCTGGAGAAGTCGATGAGGACAGTTACTCAGGTCTTCCATGGTCAGCTTAGGAAAACAGATCAAAATATTTTATGAGGTATAAAAATAAGCCATGAAAAATTGTATACTTTAGCAGAAAGCCACTGCTAAAATCCCAATACACTGAAAAGTTTCCCTGCAGTAATACTGGTCCACATTTCAGAAGGCTAGAGGGAAAACACTAAGAAATAATTTTCTTGTTCAAATAATAATTTGTTCTTTGGTAGAGCTGCAAGTTTAAGCAGCATTTCATAATGGAACCCTTTGGGAAAGATTTGAAACAAAATAAGCTACATTCATTCCCTCATTCATTATTCAACAGTTATTCATTGAACACCTACTACATGCCAGGTTTGTTGGAGACTCAGTGAGGTTTCCAAAGATAAATCAACCCTGCCTGGATCCCAAACTAGGAATTTGACCAAACTCATTGAAAAGGAAAACGTCAGCATTAGCAGTATCAACATAAAACTTCCTGTTTATCAAGTGCTATGAACTATGCTGGATATTCTCTTCCCAACAACCCTACCAAGGAGGTACAAGTGAAGTCAGTGAGATTCAGAGACTTCTGGTAAACTGGCCAGCATATACACAGCTAGTATGTGGCAGTCAAGATGCAAACCAAGGCCACTCTGACCCCAAAGCTTTTGCTATGATGAGCACCGTAAGGTTCACTCTGAGAAAGCTGACGGGCAGTGCTAGAAGGGGAGAAATTACATCTCAGCCTTTCTGTAACGTGGGGTATTAAAAGCAATGTTAACCTAGACTTGATGGTGTCCCCTTCATACAAATGGAACATACAACTTTTCTCATCCTAGGAATGAACCTGGCAGCTCACTTCAGTTTCTCACGCCCACTTATTTTTATAAAAGTTACTGATTCGGTCCTGGATCTTAACATCTTTGGATTGGCTACTTTGTCCTGGCTCCTCCCGTGGCAATCAGTCCTGCTCTCATTGAAATTGCTACGTGTTCAGTGTGCCCACTTTCCTAGATCACCTTTTTCTTTCCTGGCAGAAAACTTTGCCATGTGGTTCCCACAAGATTAATCCATATCCTCCTGTATTAGCCCATTCTCACGTTGCTATGAAGAAATACCCAAGACTGGGTAATTTACAAAGGAAAGAGGTTTAATTGACTCACAGTTCTGCATGACTGGGGAGGCCTCAGGAAAATTACAACCATACCAGAGAGCACCTCCTCAGGACGGCAGGAGAGAGACTGTGCCAGCAGGGGAAATGCCAGATGCTTATAAAACCATCAGATCTCGTGAGACTCACTCATTAACACGAGAACAGTATGGGGGAAATTGCTGCCGTGATTCAATGACCTCCACCTGCTCCCACCCTTGACACCTGAGGATTATTACAATTCAAGGTGAGATGTGGGTGGGAACACAGAGCAAACCATATCGCCTTTTTTCCCTAAGAACAGGATCAATCCAGATAACCTGAAGATTCCATTCCCCCTGACCACAGTGATTGGTTCAGATACAGGCATGGGACCCACTCATACCAATCAGTCTGGAATACCAAGGAAGAGAGTCTCTTGTCACTGGGTGGTAAGTTGGAAGAGTGTGAGTTCAGAGCTCAATTTGCCATCTTTCCCCACATAAACAGCCGAGGGACAGAGTGCATGCACACTGACAACACCGCAGAGTGTCTGGCCCCTTGTACCTAAGGCTAACTGCACATCTGGTCTTTTCAGTGTGGAGTGCCAATAAGTGCCTTCTTTCTAGAAGCTCATTTGAGTTGGGTTTCTGTCGCTAGAAATCACAAAAATTCTAACAAATTAGGGCAGTTAGTTGTCTACAGAATTCTTTGATTATGTCTGCCCCATCACTAAAAAATTTCACTCACCCTTAGTATATGTACATTTATCATATACTTGTATTGTGGCACAAACATTACAAAGCATACACAAAACATATACATTATAAAAGGATGATTAAAAGCTAAATATAAATAATAGCTTAATGTTTTCTTTGTGAATCCCTTTGAATTACCTTGAAAGCCCCTGAATAGCCACATTCCACTTTAGAGACCACTTCATTAAAAAATAGTACCAACCTAATGGTTTACAACCTGAAGCCATATTGGAAGGCTTTTCTCCAGAATGCCAATGTTGTCAATAACATGACTGCAATCTAACATAAACTTTCAGAATCAAATTCTCCTATTATAAGCAGATGCCCAATGATTAGCTTTTAATTATATATTTAAATGGCAAATATTTCAAAAAAGAACACCATTCCAAATGGACACATCTGGAACTCTGTGGAAAGGGAAAATGATCTAAGCAATAATTCTGGACAGAGCCATGTCTACTGTCTTCTACCTAGAGCGCAAACAGGAAGAAACACTATTCAGTTTCCTGAGGTCTGTGTGGAGGCAATCAATGCAGTAAGAAGAATCATAGCAAGAGTGTCAAGGGCCATGCCTAGGAAGAAACATCATCTTTGTACTTATAAACTGCTCAATAAAAGTGTTGCGGGAAATCAGGGACCCCGAGCAGAGGAACCAGCTGCAGCTGTGGCAGAAGAATACAAATTGTGAAGATTTCATGGACATGTATTAGTTCTCCAAATTAATACTTTTATAATTTCTTATGCCTGTCTTTACTGCAATCCCTGAACATAAATTGTGAAGATTTCATGGACACTTATCATTTCCCCAGTCAATACCCTTGTTATTTCCTATGCCTGTCTTTACTTTAATCTCTTAATCCTGTCATCTTCTGAGGAGGAAAGCTTTCAGAAAGACAGGATGTCAGTCAGCAAAGGGCTTAAATGGGAACGTAGTCAACAAGAATCCAAGCATCAAATCCTGCATCCTGGTTGAGAGGGATTACAGCTAGGGCCACCTAGAGGAGAGGGGACTGCTCAACAAATGAAACCTCTAATAAAGCACAGTTTAATAAAGCTGAGGAGGATGAATGTCGCCTCAGGACCCTGTGATTGTGTCAACTGCACAAATTGTTTGTAGAGCATGCGTGCTTCAACAATATCAAATCTGAGCATCTTGAAAAAAGAACAGGATAACAGCAATGTTCAGGGAACATCAGCGATAAGACTTCTGGCCGCCTGTGAGCCGGATGGAACAGTTATATTTCTCCTCTTTGAAAAGCAAATAGGAGAAATATCACTGAATTCTTTTTCTCAGCAAGGAACATCCCTGAGAAAGAGAATGTGCCCTGAGGGTAGGCCTATGAACGGCCCCCTCCGCGTGCCGTCTTTTATGGTCAAAGCGGAAGGAATGATATAAGTCCCGGTCTCCTGTAGTGCTCCCAGACTTATTAGGAGGAGGAAAATTACCACCAAATAAATTTTGGTCAAACACGTTGTCTGCTCTCAAACCCTGTTTCCTGATAAGATGTTATCAATGACAATGTGTGCCCGAAACTTCATTAGCAATTTTAATTTTACCCCATCCGGTGGTCCTGTGATCTCGGTCCTGTGATCTTGCCTGGCCCCCATTAGCTTTGTGATATTTTATTACCTTGTGAAGCATGTGATCTCTGTGACCCACACCCTATTCCTCCACTCCCTCCCCTTTTGAAAATTGCTAATAAAAACTTGCTGGTTTTACGGCTCAGGGAGCATCACGGATCCTGCCGACATGTGATGTCTCCCCGGGACACCCAGCTTTAAATTTCTCTCTCTTGTACTCTTTCCCTTTATTTCTCAAACCAGCCAAGACACCTAGGAAATAAAAAGGAACCCACGTAACCATCGGGAGCGGGTTCTCCCGATAAAAAGTTTCCTAAACAGAGTTAAGGGGATAAGAGATATTGGGCAGTACTGAAGGAAAATCAGAGCTCAGGACTTAAAGCAGTTTCCATTGGTGATGCATTCTAGCCTGTCGCTTTGCTGGTGATTGGTAGAGATGAAGGTCATTGAAACTTGAAAGACTGGGAATTTTAGAAAATGGGATGATGAGGAGCTCAATAGTGTCCTCTCCTTTTCAAGGCCATTGCTGAAACCCTCGCTGCCCTCCCCATGGAATTAACTTTCTCATAACTTGACTTTGGTGCCTGTCACACTGTGTCATAGCTAGATGGCCTTCATCTAGCTCTTTCACTTATCTGTAGGTATTTTGACTACATTTCATTCATCTCTGCATCCCTAAGGCTTGCTTAACACAGGACGGGGCAACTTCTGTGAGGAACAAATGCATGCATTATCCAGCTTAGAGCCAAAAAAAGAAATTTATTTAAGGCTTTTGTTTGGCAAGAGATAAAACAGTAAGAACTCCAATGTACAAGGAACACTATTCCAAATAGAGAACTTTCTCATCTCTACCTGAAGATGAAAAGTGGTAAGAAATGGTGAGCCTTAGGTGAGTCACTTTAAACCCATATGTGGTAAGATCTGCAGCCTGAGTCTACTGCTTCAAAAGGCAAGAGAGGTACCTTCTCATGCTTTCTCAATGACGCATTAAAATCAAGAAAATAATAACAGAAAATATTCAATATATGTGATAAGCTCTTTACATGTATCAACAAAAAATATAAATATGTACTATCATCCCCAATTTACAGATGTGAAAACTGAGATTTGCAGAGGTCACATGACTTACCCGAGTTAACAAAGTCAAAAATCAAACACAGAATTGTGTGACTTCAAAACTGTGCTTTATTAGAGGTTTCATTTGTTAAGCAGTCCCCTCTCCTCTAGGTGGCCCTAGCTGTAATCCCTCTCAACCAGGATGCAGGATTTGATCCTTGGGTCCCTGTTGACTACGTTCCCATTGAACCCCTTTGCTGACTGACATCCTGTTTTTCCGAGCCTCTAGGATTGCTAGGACAGCACCTTTAGGACTCCTGATTCTAGCAACCCTCTGCTGCCCCCACCTGGCACCCAGAAGCACATACTCGATCATTTCAACCTTATTAATCCCTCACCAGCACTATCCAATAGCCGCAATATGTAGCTAAGTTTTCAAGAAGCTACATTAACAAAGTAGAAAGAAATGGATGAAATCAATTTTCATTACTTTGTTTGAGACAGGGTCTCGCTCTGTGGCCCAGGCTGGAGTGCAGCGGCCTGGCGTGATCTCGGCTCATTCCAACCTCCAAGTCCCAGGCTCAGGTGATCCTCCCACTTCAGCCTCCCTAGTAGCTGGGACTACAGGCACGCAACACCACATCCTGCTAATTTTTCTATTTTTAGTAGAGACGGTTTTGCCATGTTGCCCAGGCTAGTGTCAAACTCTTGGGCTCAAGCAATCCTCTGCCTTGGCCTCCTAAAGTGCTGGGATTACAGGTGAGAGCCACCACGCCTGGCTACATTTTTATTTAAACTTATACTTCCAAAATTTTATCATTTCAATACCAAAAATTAATCATATTTTACACACTTTTTCCATCAAAATCTGGTATATATTTTTACAATTAAAACATATCTCAGCACCATGGGAAAGGTATATTTAAACACACACACACACACATCACAATTAGCCGCTTTTTAGGCACTCAGTTGCCACATGTGGGCTAGTGGCTGCTATACCCAACAACTTACCCTGAGACACTAAATCCACTTTTCACGTCTGATGAAATGAGTAAAGTGTTTCTGTCTGGAGAGAAAATGGCATCAACAATTTTAAATACTTAGCTAATGTGCTCCACTAAATCAATCCGGATTATGATAGAAGTCTATTACTTGAGAGGCAATTTTAATACAATGAAGAAAGCAGAGGCTTAATAGTAAGATGATCTCAACTTCAAATCCCAGCAGAACAACAGATGAAAGGGTCTTCACTAATTTTAATGTGAGAAGGCAGGCATTTATTTAATGGAAAATTAACACTCCGCAAATGGATAACAACCTGTGGTACACTTATATGATGGACTATTATACCTCATTTAAATTAATAAACTAGGTCTACCTGTATGCACAACATGGATATAACAATAATAATGTTTCGTGAAAGAATATATGATACAATAGGACATCTTCATGAGACCATTTTTTAAAAGTATAAATACATGCAAAATAATATAATATATGGTTTGTGGATATAGACTGATGAAGCTAAATTATGAAGACACGCCTGAAAAGGTAAATATTCACTTAAGAAGAGTGGTTCCCCCCTCCCCCCACCCCCCAAGAGAGCAGAGAAATCTGCTGGCCCCTCACAGGGGACCAAGGGAAGTGTGCTCTACAATCTGGGAAAGGGGGTGATAGGCCCCGGGAAAGCTGGCTTGCCTACCTGTTCTTCTCACAGAAATGCCTCTTAATTTTTTTTTTTTTTTTTTTTTTTTTTGAGACTGAGTATTGCTCTGTCACCCAGGCTGGAGTGCCATGGCGCAATCTCAGCTCACTGCAACCTCTGCCTCCCAAGTCCAAGCGGTTCTCATGTCTCAGCCTCCCAAGTACCTGGGATTACAGGTGCCTGCCATCATGCCCGGCTAGTTTTTGTTTTTTGTTGTTGTTGTTGTTGTTTAGTAGAGAAGGGTTTTCATCATGTCGCCCAGGCTCGTCTCAAACTCCTGATCTCAAGTGATCCACCCGTCTCAGCCTCCCAAAGGTAAGCCACCACAACCAGCCAGAAATGCCTCTTCAAAAAGACATCTGATGAAATACTATAATTTCTAAGTGTTTGGATGTTGTTATAATTATTAAACTAATCATTGATACATTAATCATTTCAATTTAGGTTCTTATCCGTCACTACAATTCTTAAGAATAAATTGTCTGCCCAGAAATAAGAATGAGGGGTCGGAAGAAGCTTTGTTACTAGAAATATTAAATCAAGAGGAAATTGCAGAGTTGTTCGCAGACAAAAATGTAAAGGTACTTTCTGGCCCTTTCTATTGAAAACTAGAAGGAATTTAAAAGGGTAGTTGTCGTTCATGTTTCACTGTGAGACAATTTAAGAAATTTACTTTGTTACAATACATTTGACATTGCCTCAACTCCTGTTCCAACCACAGAAATGCCTCCAATAAAATACCTGCCAGGAATTAAAAACACTTTGTTACTATCATTATTCCTTTAAAAGGGATATGGGGAGTTCTTTGCACAGTCCTTGTGATTTTCCTCTAAGTTTGAAATTATTTCAAAATAAAGCTTTTTAATTAAAAAATTGGGAGTCATTCCCTGGGGGTTCTCTGGATGGAGAGAAATGGAACACAGTGTGGAAGGGTAGACTTCAACTGTATTTGCAATGATTTATTAAGATGGAGGAGGAGGAGAGGGAAAAGAAATTCTAAGACCAAAACTCCGGCAGTTAACAAATGACTACACATCAGGAAGCCCCTTGCCTGAAGAACACCCTTTGTTCAGCCTCTCTCTCCTGTTAGTTTTGAAGGAGCAAACCCATCCAGTGCAATTCTTTTTTTTTTTTTTTTTTTTAGAGACGGAGTTTTGCTCTTGTTGCCCAGGCTGGAGTGCAATGGAGCAATCTCGGCTCAACGCAACCTCTGCCTCCTGGGTTCCAGCGATTCTCCTGCCTCAGCCTCCCGAGTAGCTGGGATTACAGGCATGCACTGCCACGCCTGGCTAATTTTGTATTTTTAGTAGAGATGGGATTTCTCCATGTTGGTCAAGCTGGTCTCGAACTCCCAACCTCAGGTGATCCACCCACCTCGGTCTCCCAAAGTGCCGGGATTACAGGCGTGAGCCACCACGCCCGGCCACAATTCTTAATCTAGAGAGTTTCAGACAAGCTCCAACCCAAAAATCTATTTTCCAAGGTAGCCCACCTTCCCACATGGCAAATCTGTCCTTCAACAGCACTGGCTTGGAGAAGGTTCGAGAAGCACAAAGGGACAGTTGCTAAATACTGAACTTACCATCTAGACAAGTCTGGGAAAAAATGACTTTCTGAACCACCTAATGATTTAAGTTAAATGGAGCATGAAAAGGAGTGCCTCCACAGTTTACTCAATCTGTAGGATTTCTACAGAGAGCTATACCCAGAATAAGAAATTTTTAAGTAATTAATGCAAAGTTACTTGTCCTGCAGGCATTTGGATTTTAATACAGTGCTTACAGAGGATTTATTCCTAGACATCTTTTTTAATCAACATCTCCTAACCCATCTGTGCTTCTGCAGTGAGGTTTCTAATGCTGAAGTGCTATGACTATTTCCATTTGCTCCATTATAATTATGCAAAACCATGTGTTTTGTTCTGCCTGATCCCAGTTCAATTTAAACGCTGATTAAATTGGAAATAAATTAATGTGGTGCAAGTGTTGACGGAATCATCATAAACCGGCACTTACCCCTGGAAACAAACCATCCTCTAATGAATTAATTGTACTCTTTATTTGGGGAGAACATTAGATGTAATCAAATGGAGTGCACACACATTCACAGGCCCAAATAAATGGGTATGTTACAAGTATGACAGTAAATTAAGTTAATTTCAAGAGGCTCTCTAGCACAGGATACACAGGCTGTCATTAGAAAAATAAGGAGTCCAGTAAAAGAGAAAACATATGATCTGCCTTGCCCATTGGACAACGCCTTGTCCTTCCAAGGTAATGTGACTTTCAATCAAAGAGAATGGGATGATTAATTCCTTAATAACAGGTACACATTCCAAGTAATGGAAATTCCAGATATTCACCAGAGAAAGTTTCCGCAGACACCACAGGAGTCTTCTACAAACCAGTATAATGCCACAGGCCCTGGGTTCCTTGCAGATAAAATTTGGAAGCTCCTTAAAGGTATTTTATGGCTCATCGTTATTCTCATGAGGGTCTTATAAAGAGGAGCTAGCTAAATTAGCAAGTGCATTTCGACTCTTAGAAATCACGATATTCCAACCCAAAGAGTGAGACAACTCTACCCCAGCTTTTCTGGAGATGAACCTGCCTTGGACCTGAAAGGGTAGAGTTCTCAGCAGTTGAGGCATTCTCTGTGCGCCCTGCCTATCTTTGGGGACCCTTGCTGAAGGATGGAAGGGGTCCTTCTAGCTTCCTTCAATTAGAACCCATGAACTTCTAAGAATACAATATTCAAAATAAGGAACAGATGACTTTCCTGGATGGATAGAGCTCATAATTAAGTGAGCAAGTACAGCAACCCATGTTATGGGAATAAACCAGGCCCAGGCATAACCCAGGTTCCATCCAAATAGAGGCATCACAGATACAGGCAATGAGGTGTGCACAGGTAAGGAGAGCAGTAGGAAAAGAAAAAAATGCCTGAACCGTTTTAGAAAAAACCTTCTCAGGCTGGGATGAGTCCAAACTTTAGCACCACATTTTAAAATAGTTTTGTTTTTAATTACAAAGTCAGTACTTCTCATTTAAAGCAACATCTGAATTAACACACAAAGAAAAATAACATTTAGAACATCCATAATGCTATCTATTCAGAAAATATTTGTCCTTGCAATGGTATTTGTAATTGTTTAAAAGAAAGATTTCTAAATCTCAGTACTACTGACATTTTGAGCCAAGTAATTACTTGTGGTAGGGGGCCGCCTTGTGCATTGCAGGATGTTCAGCGGCATGCCTGATCGCTAATCACTAAAGTAGCACCACCCTCCACCCTGCTTGTAGCAAGATAAACTGTCTCCAGACATTGACAAATGGCCCCTCAGAGGCAAAAATCACTCCTGCTTGAAAACCACTCTTTTAGAGGAATCACATCATACAATTTTGAAACCAGCAATTTTCATTTAATGTATTGCAAGCATCTTTCTGCATCATTAGAAACATGACTGGAGCATCTTATTTAACTAGTCCTTAATAAGTTCTTAACTTTAACCAGTTCTTCTTTTCAATGTTGTGCTAAAAATATAGTGCGTATTTTTGTACGTGCATATATGGGCACATAATTATTTCCTTAGGAGATTTTTTTTTTTTTTTTTTTGAGATGGAGTCTTGCTCTGTCCTCCAGGCTGGAGTGCAGTGGCATGATCTCGGCTCACTGCAAGCTCCACTTCCCGGCTTCGACCCATTCTCCTGCCTCAGCCTCCCGAGTAGCTGGGACTACAGGTGCCCGTCACCACGCTCGGCTAATTTTTTGCATTTTTAGTACAGACGGGGTTTCACCATGTTAGCCAGGATGGTCTCGATCTCCTGACCTCGTGATCCGCCCGCCTCGGCCTCCCCAAGTACTGGGATTACAGGCTTGAGCCACCACGCCCGGCAGGATATATTTCTCAAGTAGGATTTCCGAGTCAAGTGTTTGTATGTTTTTTATGTCGTTTTTCTTTTAAAACTCTTGACACACCTTGTATCATTTTCCATTTGTGATTGGTGTCAGCCTCTGTGACTTTTTCTCCCACACTATTCCATGAGTGCAAGGACTGCCATCTGTTCCATTTACTGTAATATCCCCACCATGTCTAGAAGTGCCTGGCACATAGTAGCACCTCAATATTTACTGAATGGGTGAATGGATAAGTGAAAAAATAGCAGTTAAACTTTCAAACACTTTGCAGGTTGCTAGTTTTGTAACTCACTCATCTTATCCAAAAATAAACATTTGAAATTGATCCCAAAGTAATAAATTGGCTATAAATATATCTTGCTTTCAGAGAAGAGGGAAAGGTATTAAGAGGTAGATTAAAAGTCCAAAACCTAGATAAGAGCAGTGGCTCACGCCTGTAATCCCAGCACTTTGGGAGATTGAGGTGGGTGAATCACTTGAGCCCAGGAGTTCAAGACCAGCCTGAGCAACATGGTGAAACTCCATCTCTACTGAAAATACAAAAATTAGCTGGGCAGGTGGTGGCAGGCGCCTGTAGTCCCAACTGTACTTGGGAGGCTGAGGCAGGAGAATCGCTTGAACCCAGGAGGCAGAGGTTGCAATGAGTCAAGATCATGCCACTGCATTCCAACCTGGGCAAGAGTAAGGCTGTGTCTCAAAAGAAAAAAAAAAAAAAAAAATCCAAACCCAAACACTTGGGTTCCAAGGCTGCAGTTAGAGTGAAGAGATGTTGGTGGAGATAGGGAAGCAATGAACTATTTATTAAACCCCCGTGGCTCCAGAGCTTTTTAAAAAAGTCATACTTACTACCCTCATGACTGTAGAGCTCCCTACCTGGGAAGAAAATAATAAAGACAGAAAGTGGTTTATTTGTTTTTCTAAGTCAGCTAAGACATTCAGAAGATGCTGCTTTGACTAAATCATCTGTGTTTTGGGATGGAAACCCTCCAAAAGGAGACTGAATAGTTCATCTGCACTAACACACTATACCTGTCCATAGCTAACTAACGGACCTTGAACTCCAGTGTCATTGGGGAAACACAAATCTGATGGCAGAATGTCTTAGTCTGTTTGCTGCTGCTAAACAGACGACCTGAGACTGGGTAATTTACAAGGAAAACACATTTGTTTCTTACAGTTCTGGAAGCTGGAAGTCCGAGGTTGAGGGGCTCGCGTCGGGTAAGGGCCTTCTAGCTGTGGCATTCCATGGCAGAAAAGCAAAGGGCAAAAAAGCGCGTGGGAGAGACAGAGCCCATTCCCACAGCCATTTTTTTAAAGGCATTAAACCAACCCACAAGGGTGGAGCCTTCATGGCCTAATCATCTGGTAAAGATCCTGTGTCTCAATACTATTACAATGGCAATCAAATGTCAGCATGGGCTTTGGAGGGGACAAACGTCCAAACCGTAGCAAAGAGGTTCTGATAAAACGCTTCAACTCATACTCCACTTTCTGCTAGGCCTGTCCACAGATGGTACCACTCACTTATCTTGGAATAAAAACCCCAATGTCTTCCCTGCATATGTCCTCTTCACCTCCTTTTAAAGTTAGGTGGGTGTGTGTGTGTGTGTGATAAACCACGCACCAATGGAAGGGCAAGATGATAAGTGCCTCATTCAGGACTCAAGCAGAAATCTTAGCCAGGCCTTCATAACTGGGAGAATTACAGATAAAATATGTAGATCCTGGCAAATGGACCATGCAGTCCTCGCTGTCGAATTCCAAGGTCACATCGACCCAGAGAGAATATTAATCAAACTCCAGTAAAAAATGAAAATGAGTGTCTCTGTGCCCTGTTTTACACCTCAAGGAACATCCAGCTAACTATTGTAGTGCAGTCGTATTAGGTACTTGGAAAATTATGTAACTGCTACTGAAGTTATCCAAGCATCAATCTAAAAATGTTCCCATTATTTTGGTGAGCCGCTTGGTAACATCAAGAAATAGTGTTTCGCAAAATGCCTCTTGAAAAGGCACTATTTGAAAACACCTTTACATTAATTGCCTAAACTAAAATTCTAGCTATTACATAGATCAGTAGTTCTGAACCTTGGGAACACATTAGAATCACCTGGTAGCTTTTTAAAAATACCAGTACCTGGGCCCCAATCCCAGAGATTTTCATTTAATTATTCTGGGAGAGGCCCAGACACTGGTAATTATAAACCTGCCCCAGATAATTCTAATAATGCAGTCAGGTTTGAGGCCTCTCTCTCAGTGCTACTGTAGCTCATCCTCTGTTGCTGTGACCCAAATCTTCCTGGATACCTAATCTCTAATGGAGACTTCTCAACTCAAAGAAAGAAAACTTGTTCAGTAAGGTAAACACTATTTCTGAGAGTCCATATAACTAACAGTGGGGATGAAATGTTGTCATGTGTGTGGTGCGTGGAGAGAACATGATCTTAGATTCTTTGCCACATCAGTTGTTAGAAAGACAATTCGAATGGCACACTAGTAGTCAGGAGGATAAGGCAGGAGGATTTCTTGAGCCCGGGAGTTTGAGTTTACAGTGAGCTGAGATGGCACCACTGCATTCCAGCCTGGGTAACAGAGCGAGACCCTGTCCCTGAAAAAAAAAAAAAAAAAATTAATTTGTTTTTAAAGAAGAAATCAAGTAACACATCGGGCAACTTCAAAGCCGACTTCTCACCTTAGATGAACCCTGACACTTAGCATTCAAACTTTCATTCCCTGGAACAAAGACAGAATTCTTATTGGCAATAATCTCAACAATTTGGAGAACTTGAAAACTAGCACGGAGTGCAATAAAGAACTACTAGATTTAAACGGTCCTAAAAGACATGAACTATAACTAGAATACACTTCCCTAGGATTCAAATTTCTCAAATATAACATGAACTAATTATTCTGCTGCTAAATGAGGCAAGCAATGCCTCACATACAGCAGACACACAATAAACACACACACAAAAAAATAATGCTGAAATTGCTCATAAAGTGGGTATTGATACAATTTAGAATTCTTATTTGATAACAAGATTAGCAGGCATTTCAGTGCTGCCTGTAAGACAGTTCTTCCAACAATTATACTAGAATTAATGTCATTGCTATACTAATTTTTTTAAGAACAGTAAATTTCAAAAATCGTCATTTCATTAAACTTGCTGTCTTAATTACACTTGACCTCAAATGATACCCTGTCAGTCCTGAAAGAACTGGTAAGAAAAAGTATCCATTCTTGTCACAAGAAAAATGAAACTACTCCAGAAAATCTATCATTTCCCCAGGACATTTTCTTTTACTGCTAGATTTTTTTTTTCCTCCAATGAATAAAAAACATATATTGAGGACCAACCCTGTGCCAGGCAGGCCCCATGCTAGATGCTGTTTAGGATATCGCCTGGTGATTAGGAGTCAGACAGACCGTGCTTGAATCTAAGCTCTGCTTGTTAGTGATATAGATCAAGTTATTCAATGTCTCTAACTTTCCTGTTTCTCATCGGCACAATAAGAAGGGCTAACTTGAAGCGTTGTTGATATCGGGAGACAATATATGCAATATACCTGGCCTCAATTATTGCTCTATCACTGGATTCTCACAACTCTGGGACTAGGGGGTACTATATCCTGTTTGCAAATGTGTAATCAAAGACACTGAGAGGTTATGACCTAGATACTTTATCTTTTGAGATGTTTTCCCCCTACGCTTTTTTTGTGGGGGCTTGGGGCAGACAATGTCTCTCAAATTTTGTTACCCAGGCTGGAGTGCAGTGGCACAGTCATAGCTCACTGCAGCCTTGACCTCCCGGGCTCAAGCAATTCTCCTGCCTCAGGCTCCCAAGTAGCTAGGACTACACACATGTGCCATAGTGCCTGGCTTTATTTTTATTGAGTCAGGGTCTCACTGTTGCCCAAGCTGGCCTTGAACTCCTGGCCTCCAGTGGCCCTTCCAACTTTGCCTCTCAAAGCACTGGAATTACAGGCATGCGCCACCATGCTATTTCCATTGTATAGTCTTGTAATGCATCTTCTGGTAATTCTTGTGTCTTCTAGAAATAGATAAATTGTATCTCTATGGAGTCAAAAAGCTTCTAGCTCTTGTGTTCTGGCAGCATGAAGAATCTGAGAACAGTGAAGAAAAACTCAGGGGACAGGCAATATTGATTGTGTGCAACTGTAGCTTAACACAGCACGAACAAGCCTTTCGTATCCTCATCTGCTTTGGGATGCCATGCCCTTTTACTTAGGTGAACTGCCTTTAATAGTTGCTTGCTGCCTGCGTTGCATTCTCTGATACCAGAAAAGGAAATATGTGACAAAATCATGAAGTACAGACTAAGAAACTATATGGGGCAACTGATTAGAATAGCATTCTCACTGGTGTTCCTCTCAAGATTCCACGGCTTGGTGTCAAACCAAATGTATAGACACTTTCTAGAATGTATTATACTAAAGTATGTAACAGTTGGCATTCTGAACACAAAGAGTTTCTTACAATACTAAGGAGCCAATGTCCTGTATTTTTGTCTTGAAGAAAAAAATCTGTTTCAACAGATTCTCCCTAATTCGTTCTCCTTATTTCTAATTTTATACTCTGGCTATGGAAGTAAAGAACTATTTCCATCAACAAAGCAAGTTCCAGACAAAAGTTCTTTAAGAAACTTGCCAAAAAAAACAGCTCATGCTGTCTTTCCTGGGATTCCTCGACATATGAATGCTCCAGCCAGACCCAGAAACGCAGCTTTGTTTTACTACCATTCGATAACGATCTAAGCAGCAAAATCAGGTATGTAGCCCTAAAGCCAGCACTGCTCCCCAGCAAGTCTTTCCAACAGCGCAGATTTCATTACTGTCAGAGTCACACAGGCTGCTTCTGTTCTTGGTATATCTCTCTGTTGTTAATTTATTCTTTGTATCTTTCAAATTACTGGTTATTTTAAAAATAGACTAATGTAAAACCTAGCATATGTTTACTAGAGGGGAAAACACACTCATTTTCCATTTAGTTGACATTTACTGAGCACCTTCTATGGTCCTGGTACCCAATACCCATGCCTGGGATAGGAAACAGTCCCCGCATTCTTGGAAATTACGACAGAAATGCATTACCTGGGTATGCTGGAGGATGCCTTCCAGTTAAGACAAAAAGGAACTTATTTGCAGGATCATAGGGAGACACAGAGTCAATCAGAGGCTAAAGAAAGAGACCAGGTAACTGGTACCCCAGGGAAGATCATGTGGCAGAGGAATTACCTCTCCCACATGCTAGCTTCAATTGATTAAGATTAAAACAGGAGAGCTTAAATCAGAGGTCATCCTATAGCACCAGAAGGTAGACTCCTATTTAGCATAAGGAATATATTCTTCAGAAGAGGTAATTTCCCCCGTTGTAGAAACAATTCAAATCACATGAAGACATGCAAGGTATAATTTGTGGATCTCCTGTTCAATCCCACAACATAGTAATAAAGGAGTATAGACTGAGAAATCCTTCCAGAGTCCTTGAAATTTAGTTTTTATTTTAAGTGTTTAACGTTGATGTTTTTCCCCTTGTCTTTTCAACACAATTCAGCAAGCTGCCATGTTAACTTTTACACAAAACTCCTCATTGGATATGAGAATTTACATTAAGCTGTGAGCAATTAAAGTCTGATGTCTTTTTCCAGATCTCCATTTAAAATGTAAATTAAAGGGCAGAGGGAAAAATAACTTCCCTTATGTCACTTAAATTATCCCTTAAGATTACAGGAAACTATTCATTTTTTCAAACTAGGAGGAACCAAAAACGTATTTCCCCTTCCCACTCTTCACAACAGAAAATGCTGATGCAATGAGATGCTCTTCTTAATAATAGAACTTTCTGGCTGACTTAAAGGCTAAAATTGACATTTTAAACCGTACATGTCCTTGTTTTTGTTAAGTGGATTTCACTCAATTTAGCCACAGTCATCCCCAAACCTTAAGTCTCCACCCTTCTCCCAAGTCAAATCCCACTACTGTTGTTAAGTTTTGTGTGGCCACACACAACCAATCCTAATAGCTAACATTTTAACACTAGCTTACTATGATGGTGGCCTTTAAGTATTTCACATGTATTAACTGATTGAATCCTTGCAAAGAATTCCAGGGTTGGTCCTGTTACTATCTTCATTTTTTCAGATGAAGAAACCAAGTCACAGTCGAGTGACTCTCTTAGCTGTTATCTGGGCTTGTGAAGACTTGATATACGAGGCTCTGGATAAAATCCTACATAAATGCAGGGAAACAGACGTGTATAAACACAAATCACTAACACCTTGATCTTCTAGTTCTGTGGTAAAGGAACAGGATACCTAGTCCTCAAATTTTTCTACCTATATATTTAAATGGGAATAATGCTATCTGCTTCATGAGATATTGTGAAATAGGCCAATCTTCTCAAACTCTTCTGAACTCAAACTCTTCTAAACTTACTCTTCTAAACTCTTCTCAAACTCTTATAGATACAGAAGTTTATCCACAAGATAAACTTCTTCCTAAGGTTTCTATTTTTAAGAAGTAAGAATTTTTGAAAATAGTTTTTCTATATACTGACAAGTTATTGTAAGGTATATGAGTTAAGGATATCCCTTCCCATGATTTCCAATCCTATATTGTTCCAACCTGGGCAACATGGTGAAACCCCGTCTCTATGAAAAAAAAAAGTAAGACAAAAATCAGCAAGGCAAGCTGGAGCAAGCCTTAGTACCAGCTACTTGGGAGGATGAGGTGGGAGGATGGTTTGAGCCAGGAAAGCAGGAGTTGCAGTTAAGCCAAGATCACGCCACTGCACTCCAGTCTGGGCAACACAGTCAGACCGCCTCAAAAAAATGGAAAAAATAAAAAAACAGTTCCCCATAGTAAACATTTTGCTTTGTTTCACTACTAGCTACTCAGCACAGGCCTCTACCAAACAACCTGAAACAAAGTAGCCTAAAAGTATTATACCATAACAACCTCTCAGACAACATTTTCATGGGAAGTGATCCAAACAGGCTTAGAGGGTTATGGTGGGATGAAAAAAAAAAAAATTATGGCATTTGTATCCGTATAGTTTAGAATGAGATCTGGGTTCTCAAAATTCTATGAAATCATGAAGAGGAAGAAAACTGGATGCTAAACTTAAGATGCAACACCAGCTCTTCAATTCAGCCCAATTTCCCCCAAATTGATGGTCACAAGGCACGGGCAGTTTGCTCCTTCGCTGGCAGTGTAGGACACTTGTTTCCTAATCAAATGTAACTTTTAAAATGTTTATTTCTTTAAAAAATGAATATGGTATGTAGTAAAAACTCAAGAAACTTTACAAATGTCTTTCCTCACATGTATCATTTCCCCTAATCTTCAATCAATAATATTGTTTACAAATAAAAATACCCAGGCAAAACCACACTGGAACTCAGCTCTCCTAACACTTGGTCCAGGCATTGGTCTACAGCTTTAGTTTTACTACCTAATACTGAAATAAAAAATGAGCCATTACTTTATAATTATGTAAGGCTAAGAATTAGTCATTTTTTCTACATTCTACCTTAAAAAAAAATTATGCAAACTGATAGTTAGTATCTTTAACATACTTAAAATTGTAAACAATGTAAAAACACAGAAACATTAAGTATCTATTTCTCTTTAATTAAATGTATCTCCTACTTAAATGGGATGTGTGGAGGAAGATTTCTTCTTCCAGATAATCAATACTTCATCTTTGTTTAGTGCCTTTAAATAATAAATATCGCATTACTTTTTAAATGGTTTTATTTTACATACAAATAATGAACATACGTTGTACCCATAAATTCTACCTTCCAAAATCAGCAGCTTTTTAAAAGAAAACCACATAATAACTTTTAAAAGGCGCTGGGATTCCTCTGCTTCTAGATCACTGCTGGGCTAGAAAAATAAAGTTTGTTCTACCAGGAATCACAAGTGAGAACTGAATATTCTCCAAAGTGGAAATTCTAGAGTGTAGTGTCACTCCAGGCAAAGATTATTCAGTTCTCATCCCCAACATCCACAACTACCTATCAGAAGGGTTAAACCAGGTCAAAACAGTCCAGCATAATTTAGGTTTCATCAAACAATGTCATTATGCTCTTCTAAGATGCAAATAAACCAAAACAGGAAATACTAAAACAAAAATAATATCTGATACTGCCATACAAATTGTTAGTTCCTTTTTGTATCCCCCTCTTCTATAACATTAACAAAGGGAATATTTTACCGCAAAGAATATTTTATTTTATACATCACTAGCCATGAATTTTTGCCATTAGTTACTATACAAATGCTGCCTAGTGCCATTACCCAAATGGCATAACCATTTTACATCCACAATTCACTTCTATAGTTATAAGCAGAATTTTCATGATTTACTTAAGTAAATCTATCAGTGAAGATTTAACACTGAGATGCAATCTAACATCCATAATATCTGATGTTATGTAGAAGGCAATGTAGGAAAGATGTATTTTAATCACCTTTCATTTAAGTGACCTTATGTAAAAAATAAGATAATTTAGCAGTTCCAAGTATCCAAAGGGTCTTTTCAAATGTACACAAAAGAAATGGTTACAGAGATTTTTAAGGAGCATCTTCCATGTCCACATCCTCTTGTAACTGCTGTACCATTTTCTCTTCCAACTGCTTCCCTTTGCCTTTAATAAAAACAAGTAAAAAATAAACAACTTAATTCAACGTGACCTTACAGAATTCACATCAACACTTTATAAAGGATCCTGCATGTTTTAAAGTAATATAAGCCATTCCTAAGAAATTTAATAACAGCTAAACTAACATAGGTCTTATGATATGCCCTGCATCAAATAAACATTCTACATACATTTGCTCATTTCACCCTCCTAACAACCTCCATTTTAAATATGAGAAAACTGAGGCTCCAAGACAGATTAACTTGCTGAAGGTCACTCAACTAGAAAGTCATATAAGTCAAAGCGCTGGCATGTGAACTCCGGCCATCTGGATCCAAGGTCCCTGCTCTTAACACTGTTCTATCTACCTCAAAAAGGATTACCTAAAAAATTAGATAACAATGGTTCCTTTCTGGTGCTTTTTGACTATCAGTTTGTTATCATGTATATGTGAAACAAATGCTCCAGAATTTTGTCTACTTTAATAAAATTTGGTACAAAAATAATACAAGTAGATTTACACAAACGTACTCAACATGTGATTACAGAATTTGACCTTTACTAACATTTCTTTCCCTTTAAGTGATCTACCTAAGTAAACTGCATAAGAGACTGTACTTGGTGTCAGCTGAGTAAAAGAAACAGTAGTCCAAATTTTAGTATCAGAATCACCTGGAATGCTACTGAACAGTGGCTCAGACTCAAAGAGCCTCGGCCTATGTATTTATACTAAGTTCCCCAAGTTGGTAATTCTGAGACCAACCAAAGTTTGAGAAACACTAATATAAAACATTGTCCAAAAATCATCTACAAAACTATTACTCAAATAATTTTGCTTAACTTGGGGAGATATGGAACATAGAATTCAATGAAGGGAAAAAAAACACCATATAAATAGATTACACCTGGGAAATACACTGAATAAATTACATTTTAATAGACCAAATCATATCATACCTTTACTATGAAAGATAATATTTAAAGGAAAAAATACCCAAAGTTAGTTGGTACCCAAATACACAGACCACAAAAATCTACATTTTTCATTTTTCTTCTTAAAGCAGAAAATTCCTGTGCAACATAGAACTCACCTGCAAGAGGGGCTCGGATAAGATGGATGTTTTGCTTGACTTCTTTGATATCCTGAACTTTCTGTAGCTCTTTATTTTTCTTCAATCTACAGCAAAACACATTAAAGCCAAAATTTCAGTTACTAACACTGCTTTAAGCAGCATCAATTCACAATACAGCTTCTAAATGTTGTTACTTCAGTTAGCCCCACAGATGGGGAATGGAAGCACGATGGCTGCCCTTCTGTTCACTCCCCTTTCTTCTCCCCACAACACTCCCCATCCAGCAGCAGCATCAACACCAAGTGAACAAAGAGCCTCTCAGTTCTCTCACGTTATTCCCAAATGGCAAGTGGTGAACATAACCTAAAAGAGATATATACCTTACATTTATTCCCAAATCTAAAGTAAGGTCACCTGTTAAGCCCTCACAAATGTACATTTTCTTCCCTAACAACTCAAACTCAAAGTGGTTTTCTAGTTCGAAATTAGCTCAAAATAGGACTCCTACCCTACCACAACACTTGTTCATGCATTCATTCTTTGTACTTAAGAATGGCACAAAATGGGAGCTCAATATATATTTGCTGAGTAAACGAAGGATGTGAGTCATGAAAAGAAGTAGCGCTTGGCTGGGTGCGGTGGCTCACGCCTATAATCCCAGCACTCTGGGAGGCCGTGGCAGGTGGATCACGAGGTCAGGAGATCGAGACCATCCTGGCTAACATGGTGAAACCCCATCTCTACTAAAAATACAAAAAATTAGCCGGGCGTGGTGGCGGGCACCTGTAGTCCCAGCTACTCGGGAGGCTGAGGCAGGAGAATGGCAGGAACCTGGGAAGCGGAGCCTGCAGTGAGCCAAGACGGCGCCACAGCACTCCAGCCTGGGCGACAGAGCAAGACTCAGTCTCAAAAAAAAAAAAAAAGAAAAGAAGTAGTACTCTACTACATAAAACAATCTTTAACCCTTTAACTGTTACAGTGCCTAGATCTTTTCTTCTCAAATAGATAAGTCTCTGTTATATAATTTTTAAAAAACCATTGGGTAATTAAAAGAGCACAAAACACATGATATTCAATAGAAATGCTAACAGACTAGTCCTCAAACATTTTTCTGAAATGCTTTAAAATTTTTAAGCCACAAAGCTGCTGGCACGTGCTTCTTTTCCTTGACATATTCCATAGCAATTAATTTAAAAGCTAATGGTCCTGCTCTGAAAAAAATAGCTGATTCCAAGCTGGGGAAGAGGAAACATCTTGTTAGCTACGAAACATGAATGCACTCAAAGAATGAGGAGAACTGTCAAAATGACGTAACAGTCTGCCTGAAGGAACTCCCACAGGCCAAATGTGGGCCACTTAGAACATCAAAATAAACAATGACAATAAAGAATTATAACCCAATGTATACCATAAGAATCCATGAATACACACAGATGTAATATGAGTAAAGGAATAAATCTTGAAATTGATGGAAAAGGGAAAGTTCTTTCTTACATGAGAAAATCAACTAAAAAATGTAGAAGAAATGATGGAATTAGAAAAACCACCATTTGGCAACAATCACAACAATAGTAGTAAGTGATTCAGGCAAGACTCTAATGAAAACCAAAACCAGTAGGTACAAGTTTGAGGAGTAATAGGCTCTTTACTGAATCTCTATGTATCTCCCCCAAGAGATGTACTGATTATAAGGAAAACAAACTAGTAACCTTCCAGTGGAGAAACCTAACAGACATCACCTTAATCAAATGACCAAAGTTAACATCATCAGCAAGGTGACATCATGTGCTTCCCGATATGATGCATGAGAAGGATATGCCATCATTTCTGTGACATCCCTGCCAAAGGTGCCTAACCAAAATCTAATGAGGAAGATATCAGACAAACCCAAATTGAACAACATTTTATACAATAACTTGACCTATAGTCTTCAAAACTACCACTGTCATGTAAAAGAAAGAAAGATGAGAAACTGTCCAGATTAAAGGAGCCTGAAGAAACATGAAGGACTTTCCGTTGCTATGGACGTAATCAGAATAACTGGTGAGGTCTAAACAAAGTTCATAGATTATATAACAGTATTACATCAATGTTAATTTCCTGACTGATAGATAACCACACTGTGTTTAAGAGAATGTTATTTTTAGGTTACATACACTTAAGTATACTTAGAAGGAAAAAGCATTATGGTCTTCAATACATTGTGACAGGGATAAAGTAAATGTAAAATGCTAGCAGAATATATAAGAGTTCTTCATATTATTCCTGGAAGTTTTTGGTAAGTCTGAAGTTATGTCAAAATTAAAAATTAAAAAAAAAAATACGAATGCCTCTAAATATCTACTAGTAATTACTTTCCAAAAGTTACTCCACATAAATACTCATACCTGTTCATTATAAATTTAGCTTGGCGTTTCTGTTTGATCTCTTCAACTCTCTTCATTGCATCAACTACAAAAAAGTTCACAAGAGTTAGCAAATGTACGCACATTCAAGCACTATGATCAACAACTGCATTAACAAGCACTTCTTTATTATTCTGATTTAGAAATGAATTTACATGAAAAAAATCATTACAAAAACAATCCCTACTCAAAAAGCTGAAGAAGGTATATACTCATGGCCATCATCACTCTCAACATTCTAACAACTATCATTTCTCTAATTTTTATTTGACAAAAGTCTCTATTGCTGTTAAATTTTCCTTCCACTTTAAACCAATCCAATGCTTTTCAAATTTTACTATACAGAGAACTTGGACTATTGACAACTAATCTCATTCTTAACTTGTAATTTCCATGAATAAAGACAGCATCTTTCTGGTTATGAACACTTAAAGTGCCTGGGATATGGTCAGCACATGATATTGGCAGAATGAACCAAACAATCAATACTAATATGTTCTAGACCACAAAAATCCAACTGTTTTAGAAAATGTCTGCAGGAGCGTTGGCTAAAAGGGGGCTGAGTCCAACTATGCTCTAAAATCTCTATTAGTACTATCCAATGAAAGACAAACCACATATGAAATTTTAAATTTTCTAGTAGCCCTATTTTTTAAAGTAAAAAGGAACAGGTGGAAATTTAATGATACATTTTATTTAACCCAAATTTTCAAAATACTGTCATTCAACATGCAATCTATATAAAATTATTAGTGAAATATTTCATTCCTATTTTCATATTGAGTCTTCAAAATCCAGCATTCATTCCACATTTACAGCACAACGCAATTTAGACTAGCCACATTTCCAGTGCTCAGTGGCTCAGACACCACAACTTCTGATCTACCTCTTTAAAGTGTAGTCTGCAGATCTACAGAATAAGATATTTATATAGTCTTAACGTGTCTCCCAAAAGTGCACTTACTCATTAAAAAGAGTAAAACAGTAACTCTTCAGTGGAAAAACCTGACAGACACCACCTTAACCAAATGATCAAAGTTAACACTGCTAGTAATGGAACTAATGGACAGCTTGTGTCTCCTGACAAAGAACACTGAAAAAACTCAGCATCGAATCTCTGGTGCTCTTGCCAAATGTGCATTATCCAAACCTAATCTGAAGGAAACATCAAACAATCCAGTTAAGAAATTTTATACCAAACGCCTGGCCCATATTCTTCTAAACTGTCAATATCATGAAATATAAAGACAAACTCAGGAAATGTTCCAGATTAAAAGAGATTAAAGAGACATGACATGTACTATTCTTACAAATTTTGCTATAAAGAATATGACTGGGACAATCAGAGAAATATGAATAGGTCTGAGATTAGGTAATAATATTCTATTAATGTTAGTTTCTTAATGTTAATAATTGCAGTGTGGTTATGTGAGAGTGTTCTTATTTCTGGAAATACATATTAAACTAGGGATAGAGAACATTATGTTTGCTTAAACAGTTCAGAAAAATATACGCTAAAGGGAGAAAGGGAGAAAGAAGAGAGACAGAGAGAAAAAATTAATTTAACAAAATGTTAACATTCAGGGAGTCTGGACGAAGGATATCAGAGAACTCTACTCCTGCAACTTTTCTGTAATCTGAAATTAGGTCAAAATAAAAACTTTTTAAGAATTGTAGTCTAGGACCAGTAACAGTGGCATCATTTGGGAGCTTGTTAGAAACAAAGGATTTCAGGCCCCACACAAACCTATTATATCTGAATCTACATGTTAACAAAAACCACCAGGACAATCTTTAAGACCCCTAGTATTAAAGCAACGTTTATATAAATAATTCTAAGAAAATGTCAACTATAAATCTGCATATGCTGTAGCTCAGAATTAATAATATGCTGGATATGTAACTTTTTTTCTTTGTCTTTCAGCAAAAATAAGGACAAGTTCTAGTACTCAGAAGCATTTCCACACTTTAAACTTATTTAGAAGGGAAATAAACACAAGTGGCAGGAAAATCCTTTCCAAAGAATAATATACTGTATTTCCAAATATTCCAGAAGATTGAAATATTTTGAACCTAAGAAGCATCTGACTGCACAATTCACAACTGCAAAGATATGGAACCAACCTAAGTGCCCATCGACCAACAAGTGGGTAAAGAAAATGCGGCATTTATACATGATGGAATAGTACTCACCCAAGAAAAGGAACAAAACAATGTCTTTTGCAGCAACTTGGATGGAACTGGAGGTCATTATTCTACATGAAGTAACCCGGGAATAGAAAACCTAATACTGTATGTTCTCACTTACAAGTGGTGGCTAAGCTATGGCACGCAAAGGCATACAGAGCAATATAATGGACTATGGAGACTCAAAAGTGGGGGTGGGGTGGGGTAAGGGGTAAAAACTATATATTGGGTACAATGTACACTACTCAGGTGATGGATGCCCTAAAATCTCAGATTTTGCCAATCTACAATTAATCCATGTAACCAAAAAAACCACTTGTACCCCAAAAGCTACTAAGATTAGAAAAAAGTTCAACAAAAATAAAATAAGTAAAAAGTTAAAAAAAAAAAAAAAAAACCTGAAGACATTAAAAATTCACCTGCAACACAGGCAGCCATGAGGGATAAAGTGCAAACTACTTTTCCTGGTGTTTTTGAAATTCTAACATACTACTGTTTCTACAGACATCAATACCTTAACGAAGGTTGTTCAATCCATGTCCTCACATAATTTGATAATGTAAGTAATGAACATACAACTCTTGTCAACAGATTAGTTTATAGACCAAATGATATTGAAATATGAGGGGTGTGGAGAATCAATAAATCTCTTAGAAGAATAATATATTGTTCTGGAACAATACTGAAAACAACTTTTATTAATTGTGTAAAACACCAGGAAACAATCTTAAATTCCAAAGATTCTCATCCTATATACCTAGCACTCATACTGTCCACTTAGCAGATTTTCTTAGAAAAAACTATTTTTAGGATCCCAGTAAAAAGGAAAGCAGAATCTGTGCAGGGAAAAAAAAAAAAATCTACAAAGCACTGTTTCTTACAGAATTTACAGATGTACAAATGAGGGGGGCAAGAGAATGAGACTCTGTAATAAAACCTAACAGAAACAATAAAATAGGAGTACTCAGTAAATGCACCTAAAGGGCAGAGACTGTGTGTGACCTGTTCATCTTTGTATACCACAGGCAGTGCTTAATAAATGTGCAATGAATTAAAATAAAGAAAGAACTGCAGAGAACATTACCATTACAGCATGTGAAGTCATACAGAACACAGCAGTATTTCTCTCGAGCAATATAACACGAAACTAGCATGGTAGACCATAGAACTGATTATCACGTTATCACTGAAATTGGATATGCACCTCATTTCAACAACCACCTAAGTCAAAGCAGTTACAAAATATGTAAAAATGATCTGGAGCTGCTGTCTTCAAGCAATAACAACAACAACAAAAGCAAAGGTCAAAATGAAATAAAACTGAATAAAATCCAGAAATGCTTCAGGACAGGCACGGTGGCTCACGCCTGTAATCCCAGCACTTTGGGAGACTGAGGCGGGCGGACTGTCTGAGCTCAGAAGCTTGCCACCAGCCTGAGTAACATAGTGAAACCCTGTCTCTACTAAAATACAAAAAAAATTAGCCAGGCATGGCAGCGTGTGCCTGTAGTCCCAGCTACTCGGGAGGCTGAGGCAGGAAAATTGCTTGAACGCGGGAGGCGGAGGTTGCAGTGAGCCGAGATCACACCACTGCACTCCAGCCTGGGCAACAGAGCAAGACTCCGTCTCAAAAAAAAAAAAAAAAGAGAAATGCTTCAGGACTTTCCAATAATGTCCTTGATAAGGATGCCTTTTGAAATCAATTTAATAATCCTATAAGTTAATCTCTTTAGAAATCCTTGAGTTTGAATAAGTGTTATTTCCTTGTCAAATAAACCCAATAAAAATCAATTGCTTTTCAGAAATTAACTCTTCCTCTAATTATAAAGCAGAAGGAAAAGACCTTTTTTTTAAAAAGGGGGTAGGAGAGACCCAAAGGGTACAATAATTAGGGCTAAGTATAGAAAAGGCAATTCCAAATCTAAACTCCAATTTCTCCACATGGTCCAGGGTAAACAAAGCTTTAGAACAAGCTTGACCAACCCACAGCCCAACATAAATTCGTAAACTTTTTTAAAACATAAACAGAGTTTTTTGCAATTTTTTTTTTCTTAGCTCATCAGCTATCATTAGTGTTAGTGTATTTTATATGTGCCCTAAGACAATTCTTCTTCCAATGTGGCCCAGGGAAGCCAAAGATTGGATGCCCCTGGTTTAGAAGGTGTAAATACTACTACAAAGGTCCACACATTTTCAATTCTTCCCCTGAAGTCTCGTGACTGACTGGAGTACAGAAAGGGATGCCCTGCCTATGATCTATTAGGAGAGTAATAAAGTTTGTGGAATTCTAAGCCTTACAGACTCTGGTTAACAAACCACATCACCCCCACACCCAACACTAGAAATGGCTACAGGCTGCACAAAGGTAACCATGGGAAGAAAAGAAGGCAGGGCCAGTGCCCGGCGTGGTGGCTCACGCCTGTAATCCCAGCACTTTGGGAGGCCAAGCCGGGTGGATCACTTGAGGTCACGAGTTCAAGGCCACCCTGGCCAACACGGCGAAAACCCACCTCTACTAACAATACAAAAATTAGCCAGGTGTGGTGGCATGCGCCTGTAATCCTAGCTACCCAGGAGGCTGAGGCAGGAGAACTGCTTGAACCTGGAAGGCAGCGACTGCAGTGAGCCGAGATCATGCCACTGCACTCCAGCCGGGTGGACAGAGCAACACTTTGACTCTCAAAGAAAAAATAATAATAATAATAATAATAATAATAATAATAATAAAAAGGCAGGGCCAACGGTCCCAAACATCCAAACATACACAAATGTTGTAGAACCTACAAGCGAGCTTAAGGGATTAACTTTTTCTACATATGGGACTTTTTTCATTAAACTTTCTGCCTACTTCAGGGAAAAAAAGAAAAAACTAGGTATTATTGCTTTTAATTTCAGAAGATTACAACTTCATTTTTTACCTAAGTCAAACACTTAGAAATTCTCAGGACATTTGTAATGTTGACCTTAAGCACTACACTTTTTAATTTTAATTATAAGGTATACAGAATACAAGTTTATATCCTAAACTATACAGTCTAAACATGTGAAGTGTGTTAGGTTTTGTGTGTATTTTAACGGTCCCACACTCACCCTAAAACGGTATTTTCCTTCTCTCTTTTTTTCAGCTACTTGTATGTTTTTACACCTCTGTGTGGGCACTTCAAGTAGTATCAAAGTGAATAATTTACATTATTTTAAAATGAACACACCAGCCAATTGTAAAAAAAAAAAAAAAAAAAAAGATAAAAGATATGACTACAACAGAACCATTAAAATGAGGATAAAATAATAAAAGCCAGGCGATGACAAATGGAAAATTCAATATTTAAACAACAAGCTGACACTTAAAGTTATAGTATTATCCCAAACCAGTCTCTCCTCAAAATTATTGGTATTTTTCTGTGACTTACTAGTTTTATTCCATAGCTCTCGCTGGTATTTGATAGGTTCATTTCTACGTTTTTCAAATTCAAATGAATTATCCTGTAAGAGGGAACAGACGAGATAAAAATAAAGTTTTAAGAAAAGTAGAAAGGAAACATTTCTTAAAACATCTTCCTTTTCATAAGTGTTCTGAGTGAACACACATCAAGATTCGCCCCTCAGGGTGATCTCAGAGAATATAGGTTTTCAAACTTTTTCTCCTTTCACACCGCCCTACTGAAAACATCTTTCTATATAACGGTGCTATATAACGGTGCTATGTAACGGTAACACCTCCATCCCTCAGAACGGCATAGGACAATTACCAGGATTACAAACTGAAAAACCTTCCCCATTTCCATTCCCAGATAAGATTCAAAGCCAGAAAACTCTGAATTACATTGAACCATATGAAACTGCCATTTTTCACAGATCAAAAAAAAGTCAACATCAAGAATTCCATGTCCTTCCTGTAGGAGACAGAAAAAAAGAGAGAGAAAACTTCATATGGTTCAACCTAAATATCTATGTGTTATAGCAAAAAGGTATGAAAACTATATATATCTTCAAACAAATGAGGTGCTACTCTGCAGAATATAAGTCAGGCCCTACATTTCTCAGATCTCCTCCAAAGACTGTTACCATTGCTAGTGGCTGGTATGTTTTACAGCTAATGATCCTTCTAATCTTAAAACACACAAAACTATTTTGGAAAAGCTACAGGTATTTCTTGGTTTTCAAATCTATCTGACAGGCATATAAAACAGCATCACTTCTGGATTTAGCTACTATTTCTTTTATATATACACACCTTTATTCGGAGCATACTAACCTCAGCCACAAGGTAAATGGTAATCAGTAAATGACTGACTGGCAGTCTTTCCTCAGGCAGCTGCCACTTGCATTTAGGCTGCTATGCTTCTTCTCGTCCAGAATGAAAATTATTTTTGTGACAGTAATTATGATATGGCCTTGCATCTGGTCAAACGATACTCTTTACATTCACTGCAAAGCTCTGGTATTAAGGAAGCCAGGAAAGGGCTTGATGGAAAATGCTTGCAGATACTGACTGCCCTTTAGCAATAAAAAGGTGGGAAAGGGGTCATAGGTTTGGTGGGTAAAGGAGGCCATGGACGGAGGGGACAGTTTAAAAGATCTTCCTCCCTCAAAGGTAGCCTGTACTGCATTTTCATCTCCTTTCTTTACAGGGACTGAACGCGGACAGCTTCAAAATATCCCTTTATCAATTCAATGTAACAATATAATGATGGAGGCTCACTCCATTAAATCCTCTTCCCCCTTGACTTAGCTCTAGTCCTCCTCACACCAACATTACTAATTTCTCTGCTCTCAGAGACAAAGCCCTGCTAAGGAAATCCAGAAACTGATAAATGACTCTATTATAAACTTCACCTGAGCCTTGACTGCTGTTCAGAAATGCTTTCTCTTAACTTCTTCTCAAAATCTTTCAGTAGCAATACCCAACTTCATCCCAAGCCATTTAAATGATTTTCCTTTCTCTGCAAGAGCTAAAAATAGTAGCTCCACAGAATTACAGTTTTCAGGACCATGTAAGAATGAGATTATTTCCAAAGCCAAATACAAATAAGGCACTTATTAATAATGTTATAGGAGGCCTTGCCATGACTGATTAAATGACATACACCCTTCAAATACTAAAACTGTGATACGTGTAAAAACTATATTGATAGCTAACTGTACTCACCACTGTAAGCTCTTTACCAGCTGCTTTCCGGAATGCCTTGGTCCACCTAACTTTGCGAGGATTGCGCTTCTTTTTAAAGTTTTTATGACATTTAGATTTGCAAAATCTGAACACCTACAAGAAAAGTTAAAATATTGAGGAGTCAACATTAAAAACTTTTCTATCATAAGATGTTACCCCTGCTAGACAAAAAATACATGCCCTTCTACTTAAACTGCCATTTAGAAATGTGTAAGATATATCAGATTAAATGGAAACAACTATTTTTTGACTGTCAAACATCATCCCAACCAAAGGCTAAGGGCCCTGAAAATATTTCAAATTACTAATCATTTGTATAGAATAACAGTAAAATTATTTCAAATAAAGGGAATAGTTGTAAGTAAAGTCATTTAAGTCCTTTCTTAATTCAGGATAATTTTCAAAATTCACTGTCTCTATACCTCAATGGGAATAAAAGTTTCAAACAACCATTCTGAAATCTCCTTTTGAGTCTTTCCATCTTCCTTGTTGAAAGCACAAAATAATTTCAAAAGCAATTAAAACTGGTGCTCTAATAGATTTGTTTTCGACTTATCCATAGATCTGCCAACAACATTCTTTACTACTTTAACTCTCCATCTTCATCCTAAAAGATTTAATCCTTTAATAGTGCTAACTTACAACTTGATGATGCTTCAACATGTTCCTGAAATGGCTTATTAGGACTCATTTTATAAATCTAACAGTATTATTTTGTTATTTCGTAATGCCTTAGAACACACTGCAATTTGTGTATGCCACTGGAGAAAATGGGAAGAGAAAAAGTAATTATTTGGGGTTTGTGGATCTTGGTAAAGAAAATTAAGTTGAATTATACCTAGAAGGTATGACAGATAAATAGGTCAAAATAAACAGTACAAACACTTCAAACTAAATAAGCCTGTGTATGTATCACAGATCATACCACTTTTCACCTTTTATATATGTTGCCCTATGGGGAACCTCAAGTAGGTCACTTACACACAGTAGGACAGTTTTTCTTAGAGACTGCTGCTATTAGTTTAATCTGATCCAGGCCCATACCTCCTAGAGAGCCTTCTCCTAGAGTGAAAGCATGTCTATATCCTTGAGTTAATTTCAAATAGACTAGAAAATATAAGAACTACTAAAGTCTCTTGGAGTAGCCTACTATGAAATCATAAATAAAAAATGAATATATTAAAATCATTGTGAAACGAATTATATTTCATTTGAGTATTTTCAGCCCAAAATACTATTACCTTTTTAAATAAAAGCCTCCCACATTTAATATCTACTAGATGACCCTTAGGCAAATTCCTTTTTCTACTATTTATCTAACAGGAGGACTAAACTTGTTTTGGCTCCTCTCAATTCCAAATAGATCCAATGAGGAATCTACTTGGTTCCTTATCTAATAGGTATTACCTGAAAGGCACAATGAAGGATCTAAAGAGACTTGGAACCAGAGGAGGTGTGAAGGGGATTCAATCAGCAAATAAGGAGTATCTATGTGCCTGATGTTGTACCAGTGCTAAGGATACAAGAACAATTAAAATTTGGTACTCTACCTTGAAAAGCTTAGTCTGGCAATGCGATAGTCTCACTTTGCGATCAAGAAAGACCAAGATCTGACTAGGATACAAACAATGGGATAAAGCTATAATCATGTATAATGTAACATGTAAACACATATGAGGAAGTGGTTAAATCTATGGTAGTGTAAGAGGTGGATGGCTTATGTGTCAGGCAAAGCTTTATGTTCTCAAGTTTCTCTTTTAATTTAGTCCCCTAAATGCTAACATGCTAACAAATGATCCCCCATACCTTGGACTCACAGGTCTTCAAACTTTTCTTATTCCACTAATTCAACATGTATTAAGCCCTCATTAAGACTGTATTTTTCCTGTTTGCAAAGTATGTGCAAATATGGAGAATTAGCATTAATTCTACCCTTAATCCATTTATGCCGAAGAAGAGTAAAAGGTGAAGTTTCTATTAACAACAGTCTCAGAAACTAAGAGAATAAAGGCAGAAAGACTAGTTAAAGCCTGGGAAACATATCAAGTCCCTGTCTCTACAAAAGCAAAAACAAAATTTTAATCTCCCCGTCTCTACAAAATTTTTTTTTAATGTTGGACATGGTGGTGCACACGTGTAATCCCAACTACTCAGGATGCTGAGGAGGTAGGACTGCTTAAGCCCAGGAGACTGAGGCTGCAGAGAGCCATGATCACACCACTGCACTCCAGCCTGGGTAATAGAGAGTGAGATCCTGTCTCAAAAAAAAAAAAAAAGACTAGGTAAGAGGCTATAAAAGTGGTAAGTGCCTAATCTGAACTAGGGCAGGAAAGCAGAAAGAAGGCAAAGACACCACTATTTTTTCAGAGGCAGGATAGGTAAGTCTTGATAACTAGATACAAAAGGTGAAAGATTCAAAGATGACTCTCATATTTCTAGCAAAACTATCTGGGCACTTAAGAGTGGTATTAATTCACAGAGCAAAAAGATTTGAGGTACTAAGGAATTCTCTTTCAGTAGGCCCACTGTGAGGTACATCCAGTGGAAAATTCAGATTTGGAGCTCAGGAGATTTAGACTTGGAAATCAAGAACATAAAAAAGGTGAGATACTTGTTCTTTGTTAGTGCTTCAGGCCCTCTATCTTTTATTTCCTCCATCAACTCTCTTCTGGATCCACTGGTCTTCCTTAGGCCAAGCTGACTCCCAGCCAACTCAACACTGTCCTTATTCTTCATCAACTTAACTTCCACTGTGTCTACCAAATCAATACCCAGGTCTTGACAGCTCTCACGATCTGTTGTTCTAATTCCAATATCCAGCTGACACGCATCCTGGACGAAAATCACAAAATCGTAACGAGATCATATATAACGAGATCATGCCTACTCTGAATTAGACTCCAACCTGGCAATCTTTTGGTTCATTTTTATAAACTTCTTATCATGTTCCTGAGAGCAAGTATTCAAAACCTTCTACGTTCTTTTACCTTACCACACATAGCTTTGGTCCCTCATTTTCAGCTGAATCCCCTGCATCTAATTAATGGGGTCAATATCTTTGATCTGTTACAGAGATATAAAGTGAAGTCAGACTTGTAATTCTTTAGCATGTCAAATTCACCTTAATATACAGATTCTTAGACCCTCTTCCCCTCCCCTAAAGATTCCAAGTCAACAGATCTGGTGGAAACCAGGAATCTGTAAAAGCCCAGTAATTCAGAAGCAAACTTAAGAAGTCAAATTCTCAGCAACAATGTGTTTCTCTGAGAAAGAGAGGAACGGGATTCATTCTGTAATGACAGGACAAACTCATGTACCATTCAAAACGTCTTTCACAACTAGGACTCATTTATTATTTACCTTTATACACTTACTATAATTATACTTGTAGCCCTACGCCCAAGGCTCTATCATCTTTTACAATCCAGTCACTTATTCAAACAAGTGGATTTGCTCCGTTCTCTGCCTTTTCTCAAAATGTTCACTTTCCTTCCACTTAGAAGGCTCCCTCCGCTCTTTCTTCCGCAAAATTCAGGATCCAAGATAAATATCACCTCCATTCTGAGTCTTTCCGTACGGGACCCTCCCCAACTCACCCGCAGTACCTAATGCAGTACTACCTGCAGTAGACTTAATACATAAGTCTACTATTAAACAATATGGAGCACTTCCATCAACCTCTACACTTTAGTATGGACCTCAGCATAATGCCTGACAGGGTATACACTCAACAAAGTTTACTGGATTCAAGAACGTGGCCCACGTACACGAGTGGCCAAACAGCCCTCACAGACATCCAAGATTCCTGGTAGGCGCTAGCTGGGATCGCTCCTGAAGCTCCACGCTGCCAACGCCACCCAAGGGTGGCCTGGTGGCCAGCGCCACTCGGGACACCGGGAAGGAGAAACGCCCGAAGCGGAACGCTGAGACCGGAGCCCCAGTTAAGCCACCCTCCCACGGGGACAGCGGGAGCAACCAGGGCCAAACCCGGCAGACGCAGAAGCACCCAGCACTTAGTCCCCGCGCCCAGGAACCGCGGAAGCTGGGCTGAAGCGCAGACTGGTCTCGGTCGCCTCACCTTGCAATCGTTGCGGACGAACATCATGCCGTGTCCAGGGTAGATGGGCCCCGAACAGAAATAACACTTCTCGATACGCATGTTGAACCCGCGTGGGACCCCACCAAACAAACGCCAAGCTTGAGAGGAAGTGACGCAGCCCCGTCACCGGAAGTGACCTTCTTCCCCCTTCCCCCGACCGGAAAAAGGCAAGCGTCCTTAGTTCTCGCGGGTCAGTTAGACGAGAAGCGAACACGACTGTGCCTCCCGCGGCCGTGCGGTCAAAAGCGCGGCCGTTTGACGCAGGCGCAGAGCTGCAGACTACATCTGTTCGCTCTTACTTTGGGGAAATACGGTTTTGCGCCACCTTCTGAACTCGCTCTCACATCGCCTATTTTTTTCCTCTCTGTGTGTCGGCATTTACGCACGTTTTATGTATCTTTGGTTTGTGCTTTGCTCCGGAGTGCTCTCGAGTGCGCTGTCTTAACTCGTTTGTCTACTGCCTGCCCTAAACCAGCCCTCGATTCTCGTCCCATGGTGACTTGCAGGGTGTAAGCGGCGAAGAACCTGCAATCCAGCGTTGCTTCTTCAAACATTATAATGAAAACGGTTGAGTCGTTGATGCTCCAAGGACTTTACCAGCAATTTTTTAAAATATAAAATCGTGTTCTCCGCCTCCCGCCTCCCATTTTAATTAATATACATATGTAGTAAACAAATACTTTCGGCTGGGCGCGGTGGCTTACGCCTGTAATCCTAGCAATCTGTGAGGCCGAGGTGGGCGGATCACCTGAGGTCAGTAGTTTGAGACCAGCCTGACAAACATGGAGAAACCCCGTCTCTACTCAAAGTACAACATTAACCGGACGTGGTGGCGCATGCCTGTAATCCCAGCTGCTCGGGAGGCTGAGGCAGGAGAATCGCTTGAATTCTGGAAGCAGAGGTTGCGGTGAGCCGAAATCGCGCCATTGCACTCTAGCCTGGACAACAGCAGCGAAACTCCGTCTCAAAAACAAAAACAAAAAGAAAAACAAATACTTTCGCCAGAAACTACCTCCTCTCCTAGACGTGCTGTCTTCCTCCCCAGGGGCAAAACAGTTCCATTTGTTACCTACCAGAGCTTTTCTGTGCATAGGCAAACACGTATATTTGTGTGTTTCCCTGTCTGTACGTCGTCGTCTTTATAATACTAGTTAATATACTATTTACCCTTTTCTGCATCTTGCTGTTACCTTGTCTCCATTGGAATGTGAGCTCCATGAGGGGCAGGGATTTCAGTTCGTTTGGTTTGCAACTACATCTCAGTATCTAGAATAGTCCCTGGCACATAATAGGCATTTGATACACATTTTACTGTAAACGGGTATTTAACATTCGTTTTCATATATATATATGCCATTGTACGAAAGTATTTTAATTGGTCACTAAGCGATAGTCATTCTTATCTTTTGGTATAATAAGCATCTTTACTGACACGCCTTTTCAAGAGAGGGTTTATGTAGAACTGCTGGATCAAGAGGAGCTGGATATAGATATCTAATTTTAAAATTTGGCAGATAATACTAAATTGCCTTCCAAAAGTTTTTACCAATTAACACTCCGCATCAACAAATAAGATGTCTGTTTCACTACACCCCTATGAAAAGTGATCTTTGCCAACCGGAGATGAAAATTTATCTTCTTATTTCAACTTGAATTTAATGACAAATGATATTAAGAATCTTTCACAATGTTTTTCAACTTTTTTCTGTGAATTGCCTGCTCAGGTCCTACACAGTTTTCTGTTGTTGATTTTCAACAGCGCTTTACACGTTAAGGTTAGTCCTTTGCTGAAATGCATTTAGAAATTATTTCCCTATTAATATTTTAAGCTTTCCTCATGGTTTTTTCCATGCAGAAATATGTTGTTTGTATATTCAGATGTATCCAGTTTTTTATGATTTTGGATTTGGTACTTTCCTTTAAACTGCACTTCTCCAAAATTGTTTTTCAAAATGTTTTATCTTACGTTTTGTAGTTTCATTTTTTTGCATTTGAATTTTCAACTTGTCTGGAATTTAAGTATAAATGACATAGGACTCCAGTGTCTTTCCCTCAGTGCTGTATGTTGATAAAGCATCCTTTCCCTCACTCACTCAAAATGTCACATCTATAGCTCCATTTCTGCACTCTGTTCCATCGTTTTACTTGTTAATGTGCCAGTGCCCAAATATTTAAATTATTGTAATTTTTTAAATAACTGGGTTTACCTCCTCTCCCTTTCTATTAGTTTTCATGCTGCTGATAAAGACATACCCTAGACTGGGCAATTTATACAGGAAAGAGGTTTAATGGACTCACAGTTCCACATGGCTGGGGACGCCTCACAATCACAGCAGAAGGCAAGGAGGAGCAAGTCACATCTTACATGGATGGCAGCAGGCAAAGAGAATGAAAACCAAATGAAAGGGGAAACCCCTTTAAAATAATCAGATCTCGTGAAACTTATGCACTATCGCAAGAAGAGTGTAGGGGAAACTGGCCCCATGATTCAATTATCTCCCACTGGGTCCCTCCTACAACACATAGGAATTATGGGAGCTATAATTCAAGATGAGATTTGGGTGAGGACACAGCCAAACCATATCACCCTTCCTTCCTTGTCCTCCTTATTCATTATTTATCTGGCTATTCTTCAACATTTATCTTTTCATTTTAACTCTAGAGTCAGTTTGTATAGTTATAATCTTCAAATACACATATTTTTCCTTTTATTGGATACTTTTTCTTGTCTAGTTATTCAACCAGTAATTCCAGAGTAATGTTAAATAACAAAGGCACATACCAGAAATTTTAGTAATAAGCATCTGCCCAATACTTTATTGTCAACCAAGAGACTGAAAATTATTTTACATTTCTTTATTCTTCCTCTCCTGTCCTCCTCAACAATTACGGAAGAGGCTTACCAGTCTTTGCAACCTTTACACAATTCCTTCCCAACTCTCAGTTTGTTCCTGCTACTTCACCAAGAAATGTTACACCCTTCCCATACACATGAACACCCAGGTCTACCCGCTTACCTTTGATGTCAGAGGCCACATCCTTTATCTGTGTTCTGAATTCCATACCTTAAGGCTTCATCTGAGACTTTGTTCCCTTCAGTCTATGAACATACTCAGTGCTTCACTTTAGATTGAATGGGTGTGTAGCCAGCCTTAGAACTGTTCTTTTCTTTACACCTATTTTAATGGAATACGAGATTGAACTGAAATCTTGGAAATATGATTCCTTCTCATTTTTCCTTCTTAGGGTTTATGATTCCTAGATCTAAGGGTATGTGTCTTTTATTATTACTGGAAAATTCTCAGCTAGTATGTTTTCATATAGTGCCTCTTCCTTCAGTTTCTCTAATTTCTCTTTCTGGAATTCCAACTAGATATAAGTTGGAGTGTTTTTTCTTCCCTCTATGTCTTTTAACCCCTCCAGGACTTTCTCCTTATCTCTGTTTGCTGAATTGTGGGTAATTTCCTCTGACCAGCCTTCTAGAATTTTCTCTTCAACTCTGTCCAACCTGTCATTTAACCTCTACCATTAAGTTTTGAATATCAATGGCTATATTTTTCATTGTTGGAAGTTTTTGGGTTTTTTTTTTTTAATTCAAACCAGTCTGGTATCTTTAATATTGTCTTCTTTTCTGGATTTTTTAGTTCCTTTCATGTTTGTGATTATCTTAAACACTTTGACTTTATGGTCTCCTTCTGATAAGAATATTATTTGAGGTTCTTAAATGCCAAATCCTGCTGGCTGTTTGGTCTGCTGGCCCTTGCTAATGATTGGAGGTAAGGATAAAGAAGAAATAGATTGTAATTTTTCATTGTAATCTCATCCATAGTAGGGTGTATTTTAGCCTGTGCAGAAATGTTCCATCTGCAAACATTTTTGCTGTGCTTCCACCAAGTAATCCAGAACAAATCACTTCTTTAAAATGTTAATTTTTGTTAATTTCTTGATTTAACATACCCAGAAAAATTAGGTATTATATACTTTAACCCTCAACCTGTGTTCAAGCAGACTTGTGATTGTAAATTTTCACAAGAGATTAAAGACATAGACGAGGTCGGCCAGGCATGGTGGCTCACGCCTGTAATCCCAGCACTTTGGGAGGCCGAAGCTCAGGAGTTCAAGAGCAGCCTGGACAAGATGGTGAAACCCCATCTCTATTAAAAATACAAAAATTAGCCGGGTATGGGTGGTGGGTGCCTGTAATCCCAGCTACTCAGGAGGCTGAGGCAGAGAATTGCTTGAACCCGGGAGGCGGAGGTTGCAGTGAGCCGAGATCATACCACTGAACTCCAGCCTGGGTGACAGAGCAAGACTCCATCTCAAAAAGAAGAAGAAGAAGAAAAAAAAACAGACCAGGTCCTGGATTTCTGTGTGTTTGGGGACAGAGGGCTGCAGTTTCAGCACCCTATTCTCAATAGGCCCAAGGTTTTCTTTATTAATTCTTTGTAGCCATTATAACAAAGCATCCTGATTACTGATACTGGCAAAACCAAACCAAAAGCAAACCACATTCAGCATCAGGTTGTTGTAAGTCCCCTCTGTTGTCTGTTTTCAAAGGGAAGAAGGTGGTCTTAGGGTATTGCCCATATTTTTTTTTTGAGAAATCAACAGTACATTTAAAAAAATATGTTCATACTTTATCCAGCATTATCTAAGTATTTTATAATGGAAGAGCTTATTAGTTATATAAACACCTATATTACCAATAACAGAAGACCTGGAAATACCACCATAGAGATTTCCAATTTATAAAAATACCAAGTGAAACACATCTTAAATAGATTGTTAGTCATCTTGACATCAACTTCAAAAGATCAGAATTTATTTCTCAGAATTTTTTTTTTTTGAGACAAAGTCTTGCTTCGTCACCTAGGCTGGAATGCAGTGGCAAGATCTCAGCTTGCCGCAACCTCTGCCTCCTGGGTTCAAGCGATTCTCCTGCCTCAGCCTCCCAAGTAGCTAGGATTACAGTCATGCGCCACCATGCCCAGCTAATTTTGTATTTTTAGTAGAGATGGAATTTCTCCATGTTGGTCAGGCTGGTCTCGAACTCCCGACCTAAGGTGATCTGCCCGCTTCGGCCTCCCAAAGTGCTGGGATTACAGGTGTGAGCCACCGCGCCCAGCCTGATAACATTTTAAATTACTTTTCCAGAATATGTTGTCTTGGCTGGCCCCTCAGTGAGCACCTAATGGAACGTGTATCCCTGAATTTCATTTCCTTTGGCATTACAACCTCTGGTATGAAACTTTGTGATAAGAAATAAAGTTACATTCACACACAAATTTGACAGACTAGACCACTTTATTATAGCTTAATTGGCACATGGTTCACTGAAGATACACTTCACTTTTACATAGGCTTGTAAATAGAAAAATACATTGATGCACAAAAAATATAGTACTTCAATACCAAACTAAAATGATTTCCAAAAAGAATACAGGTTATTTCAATAATTAAAGGTGGCTCTTGTGTGTGCACTATATCATGTATACACTTAATTGTATGTTTAAGGCCAGTGGAATCTATAGCTAATTACTTGGTTGGTTCTTGAAAACTGAAACATGCAAACATTCTTACGTTTAAAGACATTTAATGTGTTATTCTAACACAAATACACCATATAAAATATGCCCTGATATGTAGCTGTAAAATTATGTTGTACTCCCAGGCTGAAGTGTTAGTGGCAACTATAGAAGCGCACTGCAACCTCCACCTCCCGGGTTCACGCCATTCTCCTACCTCAGCCTCCTGAGTAGCTGGGACTACAGGCACCCGCCACCACGCCTGGCTAATTTTTTTATTATTATTTTATTTTTAGTAGAGACGGGGTATCACTGTGTTAGACAGGATGGTCTCGATCTCCTGACCTTGTGATCCGCCCACCTCGGCCTCCCAAAGTGCTGGGATTACAGGCATGAGCCACGGCGCCCAGCCGACCCTGCTCTTGAAATGTCTAAATCTTTTCCTCACTAGCATATACAATTCAAATGCACAGGCCTCAGTGACTTCTTTGGAATTTAAAAGAAGCCTTCATTTCAAGGATAGAAATATGCAAAATTTTACCACCCATGGCTAAGTATGTTATGGGAGCAGTGGAAGGACAGTGGAAAAAAAAATAACATTTTTCATTATACTTATATTTTTCCTTTTTTAAAAATAAATTTAGGGGGTACAAGTACAGTTTAGATACATGAATATATTGTGTAGTCGTAAAGTCTGGGCTTCTAGTGTAACCATCACCCAAATACACTTGTTTTTTTCTAATTACAGTTCTACCAAACATTTGCCACCACAAAATTTATTTTTATTCTTTATTTAAATTATAGTGAGTGATATTTCTTCCTAAATAGCCATTAAGATCTCTGGAAGTTTTGATCTACTTTATTCAAACCACTTTAATAAATAAGACTTTTCACCTAAATGAAATACCTTTGAATTTTATAAACAACTTCCATGAAACACATATTAAAACCACCTTAAATTTGGTATGAAGACACTTTGGCAATACAGCAGAATATATGATCTTGGCAAGATCCAGCAAGTACAGTAAATGCTCATGAGCTCTATGAAAAATATAGCTACAGAATACTTCATTTTTCTTTTATTGAACTACAGTACAAATATAACTGCTTCAATATGAACTTCTATCTTCCACCAAATAGCAAACAGGCATCTTATGTAATTAAAAACTAATTACTTCAATTCCACCAATGGAAAAGCAAAACAAGTCGCAAATATCAACAATACAGAGCCTGCTGGTAAAGACAGAGATGAGTAATTTATAAGCTAATTAAGCTGCAGCCTGAGGATGCCAGATCAACATTATAAATATGAAGAAAAAGAAACTAAATATTTACTCATCACAAATAATTCGGCATAAGCACCAGCTGTGTTCAGATGTGGCCAGCACATGGGCCAAGTATAAATGTACAATCACAGTGAACTAAAGCCATAAAATCTAGTTCCCTGACCCTTCAATCAACCATTCAGAGCAATGGGAATATGGCAGGGAGCCAGAAGTCCCACTTTGGTTGCTCATAATACATTAAGCCACCCTGCCTCACCCCAATCCCTTTCCCACCAACAAAAAAGTCACCGTGAACATACAATTGGTCAATCCAGTTTATCCAAGGTCTATAGATATGTCCATGATTCGTCTTATATTCATGTTAAATAGAATGCTTACATAAAATTAATACTCAAAGACATTGAGCTGATGTGCATGTATATCCTTATTTAACACTCAAGTGGCTTTAATGGGATTTTAGAATGTCACCTATGACATGAGGCTTTAAATCTGGATTGAAGACTGTGGCAGTTTTATAATTGCATGTAAGATCTTAAATGTAAGACTCTGGGCCTACCTACATTGAGGCAGGTGACAGTACCCTCATTCATTCTACATAATAAATACACTCTTCTGTGACTGCAAAATTCTAAATTCTTGAATGATTTACTATAATAGGCTAAGGCTTTATAAGGCACTTTTGGCTCTGAAATATTTCTCCTAACTCTCAGGCTAAATCTTAAAGAAATATTTCAAAGCTACAACAAATTTATTTTAAAACCAGATGCTTTATTGGTAGGTCTAATGGGGATAGTGAGAAGCAATTTGTACACAATGCCCATTAATCTCTCGCTGTGCCATGTATCAATCATAGAGAAGATCCCAGGCATGGGCCACCTCAACTACTATGTCGCTTACGTGACTTCTCAACAGCCACATGCCCCTTTCTCCTTTTCTTCACTTAACTGATCCACAGAGGCATGACCATTTGATCGCACCACTCCTTCAGGAATCCAAGACTTGTCCACACACCGCTCCATTCGCTTCATTATCAGGTCCAGAAGCATCTCAATTGCTTGGCTTATGTTTGTCCCATTGGCAGCACTAGTTTCAAAGTAGGGGATTCTGGAAGACAGAGACAACTCAGGTAACAACATGTGGAGGGAAAGGACAGTGACCTTTGCTCTTGATAATTCAAATTAGAGAATCGATAGAATACAAATATACAAGGTGACAAACATTTTACCACCCCAGAATACATTAAAAAGTGAAAAAGACAATAAAATACTCACACTGCATTTCTAGTAGATATGCAAAACTGGAAATTTTAGACTCTTCAAAATATCAATTTTCGGTTGGGCACAGTGGCTCACACCTCCCAGCACTCTGAGTGGCTCAGGTGGGCAGATCACCCGAGGTCAGGAGTTCAAGACCAGCCTGGCCAACATGGGGAAACCCCATCTCTACAAAAAATACAAAAATTAGCCAGGAATGGTGGCATATACCTGTAATCCCAGCTACTGGGGAGGCTGAGGTTCCAGAATCACTTGAACCCGGGAGGCAGAGGTTGCAGTGAGTCAATATTGTGCCACCGCACTCCAGCGTGGGCAATAGAGTTAGATTGCCTCGAAAAAAAAAAAAAAGTAATTTTCATTTTTTTAAAGGAGCATATTTATGCAATATATATTTTGGTAATATATATTGATTTACTATAAAAAGATTTATAAAAAGATATAAAGTAGGGGATTCTGGAAGACAGAGACAGAATTAAATCTTTTTTCATTTAATAAGTTGTTGGAGGGTTTTTTGTTTGTTTTGAGACAGAGTCTCTGTCACCCAGGCGGGAGTGCAGTGGCACGATCTCAGCCCCCAGGCGACTTCACAAGCATTGATCCTCCCACTTCAGCTTTCCCAGTAGCTGGGACCACAGGCACACACCACCACGCCCGGCTAATTATTGTATTTTTTTGTAGAGACAGGGTTTTACCATGTTGCCCAGGCTGGTTTCGACTCCTGAGCTCAAGCTGCCCACCTGCCTCGGCCTCCAAAGTGCTGGGACTATGGGTGTGAGCCGCTGTACCCGGCCTAGTTGTAAGAATTTAAAACTTGATTCTTAGTATGAAAGCTGTTTACATTCCTCTATGTGAAAAGTAAAACTTGAAAACTGTTAGAAGAAAAATAAGAGACTATCTTTTTGACATTGAGATAAGAAAGGATTTCTTAATATAGCCACAAAAGCTCAAACCACAGAGAAAAAGTTTGATAATCTTGACAATGTTAAAATTTAAAACTTTGGTGCCACAACATATATCATAAGCAAAGCTAAAAGATGAGCGACGGGCCAAAATACATGATATTTCATATAAGTTGCAAATGGGTGAGCATCCGAAAAAATAATTCCTCAAATGAATTAAAGTAATAAACAAGATACTACGGAATAGACTAAGGATATGCACAGGAAATTCTAAGAAATTACATTTATGAAAAAACGTTCAACCTTACCCAAAATAAGGGAAATGCACATTAAAATAATGGTATATTAACTCACACCCATCAGATTGGCATACATATAAAAATTTCCCAATATCAAGTATTGCCAAGAAGAAGAAAAGAGGAACATGCATTTACTGCTGATGTAAGTATAAATTGTTATAACTAGTTTGGAAAATAGGACGGTAATATCTGGTAAAACTGAAACATGCATGCACTATGACCCAGCAACAGCCCTTCTGGGTATACACCTAAAGCAAAGCCCAGGCATGCTGATGGGCAGGAAGTGAGTTACAGGGATACCTGAGACATGAGCAGTCCCTCAGTCCTTAGGGCAACTGAGAAAGGTCTTAGGGCAGCCAGAGTCCCTGAACCAGTCTCCTCCAACCTGAGCAGCTCATTCATTTCATCCTCCCGTGAGCTGCACAAATATTAATACTTTCTGCAGGCCATGCTATGAAAAATATTGAGAAAACCCCTGCCCTGGAGCCAGCACTCCATTCAACACAACTTCCCCACAATGACAGGAACTTTCCATATTCAGGCTATCCAGCACACAACTACTAAAGCCACATGTAGCTGGTTGAACACTTCTTGAAATGTACACGGCAACCAGTAACGCGGATCTTGGAGTATTGTGGGTCTCACCCTTGTCAAATTCAGACTGGAGCATGGTGGTGCAATTCTCAGCCTCACTGCAACCTTCTGCCTCCTGTTCAGCGGTCTGTGCCTCAGTTTCCAAGTAGCCACTGCAGGCACATACCACCCCAGCCACTCTTACCATACTGGGCCAGGTTGGTCTCAAACTCCCTGACCTGAAGTGATCTGTTCTTCCTCTCCAAAGTTCTGAAATAATGCTGCGAGCCACACACCTGGCCAAAAACTGAACTTTAATTTTAATTAAATACATGTGACCAGTGGCTATCATACTGGATAGCGTAGCCCTAGAGAAGCTCTCATATATGTACACATGGCATCGTCTAATGGAATAGATATTGCAGAACTATTTGTAATAGGGAAAAAATTAACCTAAATGTCCATCTATAAGTGCATGAATAGTGATATTTTTGTACAATGAGTTATACAATGCTCAAACTGTATCAACTTGGCAAAAATTAAATGTTGAATTAAAAAAACAACTTGTATGATACAAGATCATTTGTGTAAAGAACACAAAATAATTACGCATCATTATAAAACCAACTATGTAGTAAAAGTATAACTCCTTGGACTAGAAATATATAATTTTGACTGCTTTTAACTAAAAGTAACAGAAAATTGTGGCTCAAATTGGCATGAATCACAAGTAGGAATTTATTGTCATGCATAATGAACACAGACCTAGAGTTTCCAGTGTTAACTCGGTTGCCAAACAGTAGAAACAAAGAACCTAGATTCATCTCTTCCTTCTGTTCTGCCATCCTCCACTTGTCACCTTTGTCCACAGTCTGACTCCCTTCATGACCCCAGAAGTTAAAACATTCCAGGCATCACATCTCAACACACCACAGCTCCAAGGAAAAAAGGACTCTCTTCCTCTGTGTGCCTCCCTCAGGAAAGAGGAAATCTTTCCCAGAAGTCCCTGGCAGACTTTCCCTCATGTCTCATTGGTCAAAACTGTATCACATGCCAATGCCTAAACCAAACTCTGGCAAGAGGAATGGTACACCCCCATCACTGGCTTAAACCAATCAGTCTGCCTGGACTGGGGACTGGCACCTGCCTCTCTTAAGTAGGACATCCTCTAGAAGCAGAGTAGATAGCTAAAGGAAATTGGGATTCTATAAAGAAAGGCATGAATACTAGGCAACCAACAACATCTGCTATAGGAAGTAAATATAGTGTGGTTCCCTCTGAGGAGGTAGGAAGGAGAATGGAATCAGCAAGGAATTTTATAAGGAGCTTAAATTGTATCTGTAAGAACACTTTATTTTTTATTTATGCATAACATCATTTCAGAGTCAATATGATCATTTAATACATTGATATAATTTGTAAAGATTAGTATACTTGGGGTAGCCATAATCTTAAATATTTGTCTTTTCACATAGAACGATTTAAATTTTTCTCTCCTAGCTATTTCAAGATGTACAATAGATCGTTGTAAACTATAGTCACCCGACTGATCCATCTAACAGTACATCTTATTTCTTCTGTCAAACCATATATTTGTACCTATTAATCAACCTCTCTTCATCCTCCACTCCCTCCTACCCTTCCTGGCCTCTGGTATTCACCAATCTACTCTCTATCTTCACGAGATCCACCTTCGTAGCTCCCACATATAAGGAAGAACATGCAACATTTGTCTTTCTGCGTTTGGCTATTTCAGTTAACATAAGGATCTACAGTTCCATCCCAGCTGCTGCAAATGACAGGATTTCATTCTTTTTATGGTGGAATAATATTCCATTATATATATAAACCATATTTTATTTATCCATTCATCCATTGATGGGTACTTAGATTGATTGTGTATCTTAGCTATTGTGGATAGTGCTGCAATAAACATGGGAGTACAGATAGCAAACATCTTTTTGATATATCTATCTATATATATCTTTTGGAGATATATATATATATGCAAAAGTAAATAAAGCTTACATAAAACTTATAAGAAAACTTCCACTAATACATATACACACATATATACATATATACACATACACATGTATATATACATACACACATATATACATATATATACATACACATATGTATTAGTGGAATTGCTGGATTATATGGTAGTTCTATTTTTAGTTTTTTTTAAAAAAACATCCATACTGTTCTCCATAGTGCTTATACTAATTTACTTTCCCACCAACGATGTACAAGGGTTCACCCTTCTCTGCCTCCTCACCAGCATCCACTGTTGTCTGTATTTGGGTTTTTTTTTTTTTGGCAGGGGTGGGGATTATTGCCTATATTTTGGATAAAAGTCATATTAACTGGATGAGATGTTATCTCATTAGGGGCGGGATTACTGCCTACATTTTGGATAAAAGTCATATTAACTGGATAAGATGTTATCTCATTGTAGTTTTGATTTACCTTTCTCTGAGTAGTGATGTTGAGCATTTTTTCATGCACCTGATTGCCATTTGCAGATCTTCTTTTGAGAAATGTCTATTCAGATCTTTTGCCTATTTTTAAAACAGATTATTGGTTTTTGCTATTGAATTATTTGAGCTCCTTTTATATTCTGGTTATTAATCCCTCATCAGATGGGTAGTTTGCAAGCATTTTCTCCCATTCTGTAAGCTGTGTCTTCATTTTGTTGTTTCCTTTGCTATGCAGAAGCTTTTTAGCTTGATATAAATCCCATGTGTCTAGTCTTGTGTTGGTTGCCTGTGTTTTGTGGTCTTATACAAAAAGTTCTTGTCCAGACCAATGACCTGGAGTGTTTCCCAAATGTTTTCTTCCAGTAGTTTCATAGTTTCAAGTTTGATATTTAAGTTTTTAATGCATTTTGAGTTGATTTTATATATGGTGAGAGGGGTCTAGTTACATTGTTCTGCATGTGGATATCTAGTTTTCCCAGCATCATTTATTGAAGACAATGTCCTTTCCCCATTGTTCTTGGCACTTTTGTCCAAGATGAGTTGTCTGTAAAGGTATGGATTTATATCCGGGTTCTTTGTTCTGTGCCATTGGTCTATGTGTCTGTTTTATGCCAGTACCTGATTCGGTTACTATAGCTTTGTTGTAAACTTTGAAGTCAAGTAGTATGATATCTCCAGCTTTGTGCTTTTTTCCTCAGGATTGTTTCGGTTATTGAGGGTCTTTTGTGATTCCATATAAATTTTAGGATTTTTTTTTCAATATTTGTGAAGATATTATTGGTATTTTGATAGAGATTGCATTGAGTCAGTAAATGGCTTTGGGAAGTGTTATTTTAATAATGTTAATTATTCCAGTCCATAAGCATGGAGTATTTTTCCATTTTTGGTGTCCTCTTCCATTTCTCTCATCTGTTTTTATAGTTTTTTTTAATAGTTTTCCTTGTACAGATGCTTCACTTCTTTGGTTAAATTGATTTCTAGGTATTTTACATTCTTTGTAGCTATTGTAAATGAGATTGTTTTCTTGGTTTCTTTCTCAGATTGTTCCCTGTTGGTGTATATAAATGCTAATGATTTCTGTATGTTGATTTTGTATCCTACAACTTTACTGAATTCGTTGATCAGTTCTGTTTTTTTTTTTTTCGTGTAATCTTTAGGTTAGAAAAACATTCTTAAAGCAGGCCTGTGGCAAGGAAGGCCCAGAAAAGTAAAGCGGTCTGATCAACGTCATTCAGCTAATAAATGACAGAGAAGCAAGCAGGTTCTTCCTGTTTTCCTATACAGCTCCTCATATACCATACTACATCTTGTAAAACAAAATAGGAAATGTCTTCTCAGTGTTTAGTTCATAGATTACTGATTTCCAAAACTATTAACTAGAAGAAAAAAAATTGGGTGAATTCAAATTTTGCAACATACTATTTTATTAAATGAGTTTTCTGGACTATAACCTTTTTTTTTTTTTTTTTTTTTTTTAGCTTTTCCCCCTTTTTTGCTTCAGGGATTTCTTGCATATTCTCTTCAGAGTGTTCTGGTTTGCCTGAATTGAAACAAGCTGATATATATGAGTCATTTAAAATTGAAGAAAATAATAACAAAAATTATTTCTTGAGCTACCCAGTACTATGTGTCTTACATGCATGATTCACTAAATATAACCCCTACTGTATTCAGGAACACAGTGTTCCCATTTCACAAATGATTAAGGCTGAGAAAGATGAAAGGAAATTGCCCAATTCACAATGCTACAAAGTAGTGGAGTTAGGATATGGGTCCACCTCTAATTCCAATGCAGCCATCTTAACCATAGGTTCTACTGATTCCAAACTAGTATGAGGGCTTTGAAAATAAATAAATCTTATGCACCGCACAAGAAGAAAACGCTGGCTTTGGGGAGTAATCAGAGGTCACTGGCCATATTTATCAAAGGCTTTACCACTTACCAACTCCAGACTATATTTCTGGACCATACACTTGAAGACATTCTGAATTTTACAGCATCAAGATCCTCAAGAGCATCAAATCTTTTTTTTTTTTTTTTTTTTTTTTTTTGAGAGAGTCTCACTCTGTTGCCCAGGCTGGAATGCAGTGGCATCATCTTGGCTCACTGCAAGCTCCGCCCTCCAGGTTCACACCATTCTCCTGCCTCTGTCTCCCGAGTAGCTGGGACTACAGGCGCCCGCCACCATGCCCGGCTAATTTTTTGTAATTTTAGTAGAGACGGGGTTTCACCATGTTAGCCAGGATGGTCTTGATCTGCTGACCTCGTGATCTACCCGCCTCAGCCTCCCAAAGTGCTGGGATTACAGGCATGAGCCACCGCGCCCGGCCCATCAAATCTTAAGTATACATTTGTTTTGTTATTCAGAGACCTGTAGTACAGGTGTAATTTTTAAATAACTCACAAAGCATTGCTTCAAAACTGTATGGCTGTTTTTCACATAATCTTGAGAAATCAGTCTTCTTGTCGAAGTCATCCTTTATACATTTGAGATGGTCTTTCCAACAGGATTAATCACCTGACAAATTCATCTTGCTTTTCAATAAAGCCATGAAAGACGTGATAACATTGTATTTCCTTCAACTGTTGACTTCATTGCGACCATTTGTGAGGAATCTAACCAAAATGCTCTTAGATATCAAAACACAAAGCAAAGTTATTTTATCATCTCAGGGAGTCCTGCAGTTGAATTCAGTAAAGTATTTCTTAAATTTATTAGAACTTTAAAGTCCTCTACAATTACTTTTCTTAAAGAATGTTTTTGTTTTTCTGTATTCTCACAGCATGTTAACAACTACATCAGTGACTCTGATTACAATTTACTTTACTCTTTTATTCTTTCTTGGCCAGTAACAGCTTCTATATGAGAGCTTGGTAAAGTTTTCTTTTTTAACTTCTTAATGCTTTTACAGATCTTTTCAGAACTCTTTCACTTCTGACGTTACTAAGAAGCATATTTCGATCAGGGGTTCCCAATCCCCAGGCCACAGACTGGTACCAATCCATGGCCTGCTAGGAACCAGGCCACACAGCAGGAGGTAAGCAGGGGGCCAGTGAGCAAGCGAAGTTTCATCTGTATTTACAGCTGCTCACCATCACTCGCATTACCACCTGAACTCTGTCTCCTGTCAGATTAGCAGTGTCATTAGATTCTCATAGGAGCACAAGCCATATTGTGAACTGTACATGTGAAGGATCTAGGTTGCACTCTCCTATGAGAATCTAATGCCTGATGATCTGTCACTGTCTCCTATCACCCCCAGATGGGACTGTCCAGCTGCAGGAAAACAAGCTCAGAGCTCCCACTGATTCATTATGGTGAGCCGTATAATTATTATATACTATAATGTAATAATAATAGAAATAAAGTACACAATAAATGTATTATGTTTGAATCATTCCAAAACCACCCTCACCTCCACTGGTCCATGGAAAGATTGTCTTCCACGAAACCGGTTCCCGGTGCCAAAAAGGTTGGGGACCACTGATTTAGAGGATATACGTGTAGGGACATAAGGCTATTTTTCCATTATGATTCCTCAGTAATGCTGTCTTATTATTTGATAACTTCCTCCAGGAGGTGATAAGGCCGTGCAACTGAAACTCTGCAATTCTCTGTTTTAGCACAGCTATTAAAAACTGGTTGAGAAACTATCACCTCATTTGAGTATTTATCCACCCACCTGTGAGTTCTGCAAGGCAGAGTTGCTCCACTAACTCTACCATGCTCATCTTCTGTCATCCTTTTATTTGCTGAGTCTAAAATATCTTAATCAGAAAAAAGTTTGTTGGGAAAAATGACATGGTCTTAGCAGTTTTTAAACTTCCTGCTTGCCTCTTAGTTACTGTCAATCTTTTTTCCTCTATCTTCATCTATCGCCTTGCCCACAAAATGAAGATAATGCATCTCTGTCCCCCGCTAGTCACATGTAATATTTGATTAACAACTTGAAGAGGCAATCCTTTGTGACTGGAGTCAATATGTGTTTACTTATCAAGAATCTATAATATTATTGAGCTAAAATCCTAGGGATAGTTTGTGATGCCATTGCTACAAGAATAGAATTTTAGAATGAGATTTTTCAAAATGTAAATAGTTACATTTTCTTCATTATGATCTTTCTCAATTATATCCATTAAAAATCAGTTAATGTCCACAGAACATTTCTTATACTTAAGGAGAGGGCTTGACCATTCTATCACCTTTCAGAAATACATTACATGAAAAAGCAGTTGAAAAACTCGGATCTCCCCCAACGGAATAAATTGGAAATATTTTTAAAAGTAGTTGAACAGTAAGTTTCTTTAAAATACTAAATCACAATAATGTATACTTCATTTTAAAAATTCTCTCAAAATCAGTTATAAATATCTTTCCAACTCCAGAGTCTCCAGCCTCATTTGATTCCTTAATTTTCCTCCATGACTCCTGAAAATTACCTCACCATCATTTTTGAGGAATAAATGAGAAAACATAGTTTAAAGTACTTTGAAAACTATAAAACCTATGCATGGAAGTTATCGACAGCATGAATCAATGGTTAAGAGTTATAACCTCAGGCCGGGCATGGTGGCTCATGCCTGTAATCCCAGCACTTTGGGAGGCTGAGGCAGGTGGATCACCTGAGGTCAGGAGTTCAAGACCAGAAAGCCCGTCTCTACTAAAAATACAAAAATTAACCAGGCATGGTGGAGGCCTGTAATCCCAGCTACTCAGGAGTCTGAGGCAGGAGACTCTAATCTAGGAGGTGGAGGTTGCAGCGAGCCGAGATCGCGCCACTGCACTCCAGCCTGGGCAACAGAGGGAGACTCCGTCTCAAAAAAAAAAAAAAAAGTCATAACCTCTGGAGTCATGCTGCCTGGATTCAAATCCTAGTACTACATCTGACTGACTGTGATTCTGACAAAAGTTTAACCTCTGTGCCTCCGCTGCTTCATCTGTAATACCAAACAACATCAGTGTCTTCTTGTAAGGATTAAATGAGTTAATATTTAAAGCACTTAACATCAGAACCTGACACATAGTACAAACAATAAATGTTTCCTATTTCCAACACAGAATTGGGTTAGGTGATAAAAGCTTATTTGTAATTATGTTGTTTAAAACTCAGAACACAGCCAGGCACAGTGGCTCATACCTGTAAAACCCGGCACTTTGAGAGGCTGAGGCAGGTGGATCACCTGAGGTCAGGAGTTAGAGATTAGCCTGGCCAACATGGTGAAACCCCATCTCTACTAAAAATACAAAAATTAGGTGGGCATGGTGGCATGTGCCTGTAGTCCCAGCTACTAGGGAGGCTGAGACACGAGGATCTCTTGAACGCGGGAGGCAGAGGTTGCAGTGAGCTGAGATGGTGCCACTGCACTCCAGCCTCAACAACAGAGGGAGACTCTGTCTCAGAAAAGAAAAACAAAAACTCAGAATACATCATCCCAAAAATGCAATGTCACTAGCAACATGATAAACATTAAATTCTCAGTCTGTGTGTTGTGTGAAATAAAAATAAAAATAAATTTGCAGACTAACCAACAAACATTGGTTTAATCCACAATGTAGTTGATCTATAAAATCCACAATACTGCTCTAATTCTGGTACCTGGGACCATGCCTCCCTACATCAGAGATGCTGCACTCAGACTCGTCCTGGCCAAAGTGCTTCATGCCCCAAAGCATTTGCCTCCCTCACTCTTCATCAAACTCCTCACTTCCCAAGCAATCTTCATTAAATGCTGGAAGAAAATGGATCTTACTCTACTGATTAATACTGAGGTCTAAATGACTGATGCTTCTAGCAGAGCTGTGAGCTACTGTCCACTGTTTATTAACTTAAGCAAATATTTAATTGGTATAATTTCAAGGTATAAGAGTTCTAACTTTTCAAGTTACTCATGCTAAAAGATGCACAATATTAACAAGACATAGTTTAGACTTGTAACTCCAAATTCAAGTAACAAACTTCTTTCAATTAAAAGTATTATTTTCTTGCCATTTGTAAACCTCTAGGTCATGGGACCACGAGTCAGGTTAACAACTTTAAAATCTTTAGGGTAATCATTCAGAGTTTTCTGAGCAATTTGAGGCAGTAAGATTTTCATTTCTACAGGAATAAGTGAATAGACTTCACTCCACTCTCAGCACTGTGCCAGAGTAGTATTGAGCTACAATCTCATCTAGCAAACTAGATGAGAGCCATAGAAAAGACCCTGAATTAAGACTTTCTTTCCATAAGAAAATCATGTTCCAGGCTGGACGCGGTGGCTCACCTGTAATCCCAGCACTTTGGGAGGCCGAGATGAGTGGATCACTTGAGGCCAAAAGTTCAAGATCAACCTGGCTGACATGGTGAAACCCCATCTTTACTAAAAAAGAATACATAAAAATTAGCTGGGCATGGTGGTCCACATCTGTAGCCCCAGCTACTCAGGAGGCTGAGGCAAGAGAATCACTTAAACCTGGGAGGCAGAGGTTAGAGTGAGCCGAGATCGTGCCACTGCACTCCAGCTGGGTGACAGAGCTAGACTCCAACTCAAAAAAAAAAAAAAAAAAAAAAAATCAAGAGATTATATTGTCCCCATTTTAACCATAGAAAGATTGCTATTGTTCCTTCTCTCCACATGGTGGTGCTAATGTAGCACCACCATGGAGCCCTACTGCGAAAGCCAAAAAAATTCAGTGCTGCTAATCGTATTATCAGTCTGTAAGCGGCCACTTAAAGGCCATTTGGAGTACATGCAGACCATCAATTATAATGCATTTTCCAAAACTAGATTAATCATAAATTTTTAAATAAAAAATTTAAGTAAACAGATTCAAATCATTGAGAGGGGCATGAGCATTTGCAGTTTTTCACCAAGATCTTGCTTGTGGCGTAGGTCAGCATTCTGATTTCTTTTCCATTATTTATTCTCACAAAACTACAAGATCCTAAATCTCAGTCAGAGGTTGCCAGGAATGACAGCAAGTAGGTTTGGTGGTCAAATGGCTCTAGATATTTGGCTCCCATGCGGATCTAGAAATTATGAAGAAATGTCTCACTGAAGTGAGAAGTGAGTTTCACACTACTTTTCATAGCCTGTTGGATGCTAATTGAACAACATTTCCAGGAAACAGCTGGTGTGCTGACTGTTTGAACCTGGGAGATTGTGGCAAATGAAATCCAGATCCTCTACTGAGTTAAATGGAGCTCTGCAAATTAGTCTTTTATGTTTGATTATGGCTTATTTGTGTACTTTTTGAACATGCCCAATGCTACAACACTAAGTTATTTCTCAAATCAAGAAAAGATGTAATCAAGTTTGTAAAGAATTAAACTATTAGAGATCAAGCTATTTGTACCACATTTCATCTAGTTCAAACTAAGGAAGACACGGAGCATGCTGTTGAACTAAGCTACTTGAAATCCCTGAAACGATCCATACTGATTTATTAATGTTGTAAATAAATATTTTTAATTCCTCTTTCATTCCAGAAACTCTTGAGCATCTTCCTCAGCAATAACCAGCAGCCTTCAGTAGGGAGAACAACATCTTAAATTTGCTGCCCTTTTCTTTGCACAGCACACAAAATATGTACATTCAGTTGTCATTCTTAGTTCATATTCTTTTTTTCTTTTTTTTTTTTTTTTTTTAAGAGACGGAGTCTCGCTCTGTTGCCCAGGTTGGAGTGCAATGGTGCGATCTCGGCTCACTGCAATCTCTGCCCCCTGGGTTCAAATGATTCTTCCGCCTCAGCCTCCCAAGTAGGTAGGATTACAGGCACCCTCCATCATGCCCAGCTAATTTTTATATTTTTGTAGAGAGGGGGTTTCACCATGTTGGCCAGGCTGGTCTCGAACTCCTGAGTTCAGGTGATCCACTCACCTCTGCCTCCCAAAGTGCTGGGATTATAGGCATGAGCCACCGTGCCTGGCTTTAGATCATATTCACATTTTTCTCTATTTTCCTCAACTCTGAATCAAGAACAAAGGCTTATTATACCACCAACTATCCTCTGTGAATAAAGTGTAGACAGACATTTCAATGCAACCACATTTAGTCACAGAGTGAAGCCCTGGTCTGCTCACTTGTGATTGGTGCTCCCTCCCTACCAATGCCACAGTCCCTTCCCAGCCGACATCATAGGGGATATAATTAACTGGGCGAGAAAAAAATCTTCCTCTCTTTAGCATGAGAAGTCATTGAGCATATTTCACTCATCCACGCATGGCACAAGTAGACAACTGGTTCATATCCTGTACAAGATTGACTTTGTCCAAAGAAAATATTGCTAGCATGCTCACCTGTCAAGCAAAATATCTGCTAGCGTGCGTATGTGATAGGAACTCAAAGTGTTGTCTTGAACCAGCAGCAGCAACATCTGGAAACTGATCATCAGTGTAAATTTCTGGGCTTCAACCCAAACATACTGAATCAGAAACTGTGGGACCCAGCGTTCAGGTGACTGATTCTGATGCACACTGAAGCTTGAGATCGAATAGTACCTTCTAAAAGAGGAATGTTGCCAATATTTCATTCTGCTTTCTCTTCTATTTGTCACTGACTTCGTAGCTATCTTTTTAAAGTGTTTCAGGAACCATGTGAACTGTAATCATTTGGCAGCAGTGGAAGTTTGAACAACTTTGTTTTGTTCTCTTCTCTAACTTCATTGACAATATCACTCGATATAATACATTAGAAACCATTATGTTGCATTTGTTCCAGGAAAATTCAATTGGTTTACCATAGAGATCACTTTGATTTGTTAGGAAGTGACCTGAGAGCTTCATATTACAATTTAACCAAGTTTCACAGCAAAAACAAAACAAACAGCAACAACAACAACAAAAAAAAAACATGGAAAATTAGGGATAGACTCAGGTCACAAATTTTTTTTTCTGATATTCATTATCATGCATACAATTTGCCCTTTACATTTTTGTCTGTTGTAGGAAGTCCTCATTCTCAAATTTACTTGTCCCAGCACACACAGATTAATATTCCATATTCGTACTGCAGTGTTCTTCATTAGGCTTACAAAGTTCTTCTGAGACATGGTTTTTGATTCTTTGAATGCATGTCTATTCCAGAGAACCACTTGTAAACCAATGATCTGGGGGTTTTTTTAGTTTGTTTATTTTTGTTTGTTTTTTAAGACTGAGTTTTGCTCTTGTTGCCCAGGCTGGAGTGCAATGGTGCGATCTTGACTCACTGCAACCTCTGCCTCATCAGGGTTCAAGCGATTCTCCCGCCTCAGCCTCCTGAGTAGCTGGGATTACAGATGCCTGCCACCACACCTGGCTAATTTTTTGTATTTTTAGTAGACATGGGATTTCACCATGTTGGCCAGGCTGGTCTAGAACTCCTGAACTCAGGTGATCCACCTGCCTTGGCCTCACAAAGTGCTGGCATTGCAGACGTGAGCCACCGCACCTGGCCCCAGTGATCTGCTTTTATGAATTGAGAATAGAAGACAGCAAAATAGTAACAAAAAATAACATAAATTTATCAAACAACATACAAATTATATGAAGACACGCCATAAACTTTATCCTGTTTTCTGACTGTTAGCACATGGTTAAACAATATAGTCCTTTAGTGCATGTGCAACCAATGTAAATGTTATAAGAATGAAACAAAACACCTGTGAAAATAATCATTAAAGTTATATGCTGTATTTGTGAAATGCATGTGAACCAAATTGTTCCATCGTATTTTCCTCTGAAAGTGTCAAACAGCCTACCGAACTACATGTTATGATTTCTGTATATCCTAAGGGACTCTGTTTCCAGCCCTTTTCTTTCTTCAAGAGTTTCAATCATTATCTGCTAAATCACCTTTTCTCATTTTAACCCAATTCAAAAACTATAGATTGAGCTTCTCTCTATGAAATACTCCATAACCATGGTGACCTGGGCACAGGTCATCCCTCACACACCCCATATGACAGAAGGCAAGGTTAGGTTCTGTGATACCAGACAGGCTGTGGAATCCTAAGAACCAGGCACAGGAAACAAGCAAAGGGCTGAAAAAGCCCACAGGGACAAGAAGTCAAGCCTGACCCTCCCCCAGTACTTGAGAATATACTTGAATGTGCTTGTTTGATCTAGTTAACTCCTCTAACTGCCTTTTTTTTTTTTTTTTTTTTGCATTTACTGACATACTCTCAAAAGAATGCTCTAGATCCATGGTTTCCATTGCTTCATCACTTACTTCCTCCTTACCCATTGCAACACACCTCACAGCTTCAACACTTCAGTATTCTCTGGGGTATTTGATCTCTCCCTGTTTCTTTTCTACTACATTACATGAGTGCCTCTCAGGGGAGCAGGGGGGCATTTCAGAATGGCCAGTAAGGCTCTGTCAACCTCCACCTCAGAATCACCTAAGTCACGGGTTCTCAACCATTGCACATGAAGATCACGTGGGGGCTTTTAAAAGATACCAATGCCCAGGCTTTGTAATAAGTCAACTTGGCTAGGCTAAACAACATTTCCCAGAATTCCCTTTCTGGTTAAGGTGGGCCACAAAAGAGATTTGGGGGCAATTTTGGGGGTGGGAAGTGAAGCAACATCCATTTCATAGCCCTCATACATTGTCGCTTATCTGCTGGCTCATCTTGTTGGCATAAACCTGCAACTAGACCTGCACCTGGGCCAGGTGAATGTTGTTAGCCCTCTGACAAAGGGCCCCAGTTTCTGCAGGACACCCACACCAGCCAGGTCAGAGGCAACAGGAAGTGACATGGGTTTTAGTCCCTCACCATGGGCACCAGCTGGTTCTCACTTTTTCCATCTGTCCCCCACTTCACATCCTTCTTCCCTTCCTGTCTGCCTGTCCTGTCCTTCAAACTTCAGCATCAGACACAAAGACAACACCTTACAGAGACTACTTACCCAGCTCCCACAATTGCATATGCTCAAATTCCTATAACAGAGCCCTTCATGTACAGGTACGCTTCTTCAGTTGAACCCTGCCCGAGAAACTCCTCCAGACCAATTATGTCTGATGATCAGAGGTGAAGCCCAGACATGAGCATGGGTTAAAAGTTCTCTGGATGTTTCTAATATGGTTAAACACCGTCTGCCCTGGGGTGAAAACCTCTACATGCAATTGCAAATCCTTGCCAGAGTAAGCCTATACTGGAGGGGAGTCCTTCAGCTGAGCCAGACTTGAAAAAAACCTAAAATCCTGCCCTACTCTATGTGTTTTTCCTGATTTATTCTTCCTTTTCCTTTTTCACAAAGCTAGCCTCTGCCCACCTCACAGACCACTGCAATCTATCAATCTCTAGTCTTTCCTCTCTCTCCACCTATATAGCCTCTAGACTGATCTGGAAATGTAAACATGACATCCCTCCACGCTCAAAGACTTTCAGCAACTCCCTGTCCCCCAGGGATCAAATCTAATCTCCTTACCTGGTATTCAAACCTCTCCAGAGTCCGGCTTCTTTCTACCCGGCCAACCTATCCTCCCCGTCCCTTCGCAAGTAGAAACCCTACCAGCTTTCTGAACCTCTATCAACCAAAGAGAGAATAAAGAAGATCACACAATAAAAAGGGAAAGGTTTTTCCTTGGCCTCCTTGGATTCTGCCAACCACCAAGGCCACAAGCTGGGTAACATCCCCTGCGCTATCTACACCATCTCTATTTCCCTCCCCTCCTTTCTCAACGCACTTGCTTCCTTCCTCTTTTAATGCTAGTAAGGGTTTGAATTTACATATGGATTCTCATTGTATGAGAGGTAGAAAGAAAGTAAAGTACAAACTCCTTTTAGAGGCACCCTTAACACTAATACTTTAATAAGCAGCAGCTGACCACTTCTTTCATGTCCAATTCATGCTGCTGCTGCGGCTATGATCCTATTCCCAGAACTCAAGGAGAACGACAGTATTTTGCCGACCCTCCACCACAAGACCATAGACTAAGCCGAAGAAGATCTCACACTCCTCTCCCAGCATAGAAATTTCAAAACCAGCACCTAGTCTGCAATAACCAATAAGATCTTCTTATATGCTAGCGTTCTCTATAATAGTATATAAAGTGGCTTTGAAATTTCCTTGCTGAGGCTGGGTGTGGTGGCTCATGCCTGTAATCCCAGCACTTTTGGAGGCTGAGGCAGGTGGATTACAAGGTCAGGAGTTCAAAACCAGCCTGGCCAATATGGTGAAACCCCGTCTCTACTAAAAATACAAAACTTAGCCGGGTGTGGTGGTGGACTCCCATAGTCCCAGCTACTTGGGAGGCTGAGGTAGGAGAATCGCTTGAACCCGGGAGGTAGAGGTTGCAGTGAGCTGAGATTATGCCACTGCACTCCAGCCTAGGCAACAGAGTGAGACTCTGTCTCAAAAAAAAAAAAAAGAAAAGAAAAGAAAAGAAAGGAAAAGAAAAAAGAAATTTCCTTGCTTAACATGGAGGATTTCTTTACCCCAGGAGTCTCCTATTTGCATCTTGGAAAGAAGACCTTACACTCTTAAGGCGTCTCTGAGACAACTCAAAGTTGTCTCTCTGCAAATGCCAAGAGCTTGAGAAAATGGGACCAAAGCACTGAAGGAAGCCCCTGCCACATGCATTTTCAAAGGATCCTACTATCACATAATATAAAAAGGAAACATTCAACATGCCCCAAGGCCTATGGCTGAGGTTTTGCTTTAATTTCCCACTTTTGTCTTTTTCATTACCATTCTCCTGCTAATGTTTATATCGAAAATGCTTTCTCTAGACTTCTCCACAAAAATACTCACCCATATTTCTCTGCGAGTGCTACGGCTTCCTCTTCTTTCACTGCTCTCTGGTCCTCCAGATCACTCTTGTTTCCACATAGCACAATATCTGGGTTTTCACAATATGCATGCATCTGTAGCTGGCCTATTAATATAGGAAAGTTTATTATATACGTAAATAATAATGTAAGTGTATGATCAATGAACAAAACACGCAAAAGTGCTTTGAAGACTGTAATGTATATATAGATATTGGGAATTGATATAATGCTTTCAAAGCATCAATAATCTTATCTGTAAAGCTGAATAGTTGGGGCAGAAATATAAAACCATTCTTAAGCACATACCCCAGTTTACTGACATCAGAGAGTTGATAAGAGAATGTGCTACCTCTCAAGTGTGAGGGCCAACATGTGCACACACACACGTGTGCACACACACATACAAAACACCCTTTTTTATGATGGCTATTTGAAAAGAAACTTGGAGGAGTTCCTAGGGTTTATTGCTAATCTTAAAACTGTTTTTATGTGTCTTTTTCTCCAGAGCAATGACATTTCTAAAAGAATTGTTTTTCTCCAAACTAATCTATTTCTATCCAAAATGTTTTTCACATGTTTCTATTACCCTAGGGCAGAATCAATTCATTTAAAACAAACAAGATACAGGCTTCAATGAGAAGAAAAGACCCAGAATAAACAGGAAATGATTCTGTCACCAAAACCAAGTGGAAGCAGAGGACTGTAATTCTTCTTCCACAGCATTTATTTCACCTGAAAACCTGCAAATAGGCACAATTATAAAAAGCCATTGACTCAAACCAAAGAGCTTCACTAAGCTAAATAGTGTAATCTTTCAAAGCAGGAAAATAACACCTCATTTCTTATTCATCAACCCCAGAATAAAATTAAGGCCTAAACTTCCACAGTAAGTCATACTTCAAAGTTGATGGCCTAATTTATTTTTTCATCATGGTTAACCAGAACCATGTGGACATTTTAGTTCCTCATTATGAAGTCGTGTTCATTGTATCTTATCATGAGAAAGTCAAGGAGGTAGGTGTTTACTGAGCATTAGCACAGGCTTGATACTCTGCATGGAATTTCACAACAGTTCTTTGCCCTCATGGGGCAACTGGGGTAATAAGACCTACAGAGGAGAGACTAAACTGTGTACCATTTCATGAAAAGCCATGCCCTTTCTTTCCTCCAGGTTGTTACACATGCTGTTCCCACATTGTTGAATACTTAACCACAACCTTCCTTCAAGACTTGCTTCATGGTTACCTCATTATCTTTCTGGTCTCCCAAGTGGTTCTGTGCTCTGTTAATGCCTTATAAGGTGTTATAGGGTCCATGCCCAGTGTGATGGCTATGAGCAAGGACTCAGAATCCAGTACACCTAGGGTTGAATCCTGGCTCTGCCATTTACTAGCTACGTGACCCTGATGAAGCTATTTGACTGCCTCAATTTCCCCATCTGTAAATGGTGATAATGATACTACTTACTTTATACAGTCAAGGTAAGGATTAAAATGAATTAATCCAGCAATTCTGCAGGTAAAGACTGTGAGCCACCAGCCTTAGCATAACCTAAGAATTTGTTGACATGCCAAGTCTCAGGTCCCACCCCAGCTCTACTGAATCAGGAATGCTGGAAATGGGGCTAGAATCTGTGTTTTAAAAAGTCCACCAGGTGACTGAGATGCACATTCACATTTGAGAACTACCAAGTTAATATATTAAAGCATTTAGAAGAGCATGTAAGTATCACCAGGAATTCTGGTTAACAGTATTTATTTTGGGCAGTCTAGGAAGCATGATTATTGGTGATTTCTTCTTTTAGTCTCATTTTTCCTAATTTTTCTACTAAGATTGTACTTATCTAAAAAGTAGATTAATCAGTTATTTTAAAAACATCACTAAGAGAAAAGTCACCTACATAAATAACTACAATCTTGTACTGGACGTGATAAGGACCCTATAAACAGTATAAAATGTAACAGGGGTTAAGAAGAGGGAAAAAATCTAACACAACTAAAGTTATCACAGAAAATCTCACAGAGGCCATCTTTGCTAGGTTTTAAAGAATAAGCAGAACTCTAGTTGGTTAAAAAATGGGGGCAGGTGACCAGGCGCGGTGGCTCAAGCCTGTAATCCCAGCACTTTGGGAGGCTGAGATGGGCAGATCACAAGGTCAGGAGATCGAGACCACCTGGCTAACACGGTGAAACTCCGTCTCTACTAAAAAATACAAAAAACTAGCCAGGTGAGGTGGCGGGCGCCTGTAGTCCCAGCTACTTGGGAGGCTGAGGCAGGAGAATGGCATAAACCCAGGAGGCGGAGCTTGCAGTGAGCTGAGATCCGGCCACTGCACTCCAGCCTGGGCGACAGAGGGAGACTCCGTCTCAAACAAAAAAAAAAACAAAATGGGGGCAGGTGTGGAAAGGGTTTTTCAGACAGAAAATAATGAGAATAAAAAATAAAGAGGTAAAAATATGTAAAATATATGCTGTTGGGTTCTTGCACCACTTACGTAAGTCTACAGAAGAAACTTTAGAAATGTAGGCTACTTTAAAGTTTCCTTAGGAAACACACTAGCACTGGATGAAGAGTGACTCCGGGCATGACTTGCTTACTCCTCTGAACTCCAGGAAGACAGGGCAGTGACTACCACACTACCAAATTCCTTTCAGATTTCAATCCAGGCCCAGAGGACTGAGCCTCTGTTCTGTCTCCTCAACTGAGTGGGGCTTACTTTAGACTTGTATCAGCCTTGTCAGGTGGGCATGGAGAGACTGAGTGAGAGGGAAGGGTCTGCAAGGAGCAAAGGGAAAGGGGAGGGTATATAGACCTGCTCTCCTCTCCCAGGCCAATCAGGGCCCACGAGTCAGCTACTTCTTTAATGCAACACTGCGTTCTGGCACTCACCACTGATTTTTATATGTGTGTGTGTTTGTACTTGTGTGTATTAAGCTATCATTTTAATTAAAAGATAAGAAATGGGCCGGGCACTGTGGCTCACGCCTATAATCCCAGCACTTTGGGAGGCCAAGGCGGGCGGATCACCTGAGGTCAGGAGTTGAAGACTAGCCTGGCCAACGCGGTGAAACCCAGTCTCTACAAAAATACAAAAATTAGCTGGGCGTGTTGGTGTGCGCCTGTAATCCCAGCTACTTGGGAGGCTGAGGCAGGAGAATCACTTGAACCCAGGAGGCGGAGGTTGCAATGAGCCGAGACCACACCACTGTACTCCAGCCTGGGAAACAAGAGCAGAAACTCCCTCTCAAAAAAAAAAAAAGATAACAAATGAATGATCCTTGTAATAGTCAAAATGCTTACAGGAAGAAGAAAAATTAAAAGTACAGATAATTAACAAATGTTTATTCCTAATTAAGATTTGATATTACCACTTCTGACACTGAACATTATACCTTTTTGTTTAAATGGTAGGGGGTGCAGAATACTTTCCATTAAAGGCATAAAATCCTCAATACATATAAGTGTTCTTTATCTAATTGAGCAATAAGGATTCTTTTACTAAGGAAAACAAAATGCATCAATGTGTATACATAGTTTCACATAATTTTGTTCTTTATCCAACTAGTTAGCCAGGATAGGCAATATTTATCTAATGTCTCAGAGTTTTAGTGTCTACCTGTGAAAAACAGGTGGGCTATTTTTCAATGCTAAGATTCTATGAGCACTCTCCAGTGATCCTTGCAAAATGGTTGATTTTAAAAAGCCCCACAACTTGTTCTGATGATGCAAAGGAGGGATGACAAGCATGGACTGAGAGTAAGGGACCATAAGTAGCCACTGTCATTCAGCTACAAGGGAAATAATGAGGTATGCAACTCAGCCAGGCATCTAGCGAAGTGAAGTCCCAGTAAGCATTATTATATTTGGGGAACTCATATTTAAAGTAATTAATAGCTCTTCAACTCTTAGTGGCCAACTGACTTGAGAACGGTCATAAAAGGCCATTAAACTGACAGCCAAAGCTTCACATCTTTGGATAAGTCTATTACTTTTTAAGGCTCAATGTCCTTCTCCTGAAATAAGGACGCAACACTGACCTGAATCTTTGCCCAGGGTGATTGTGAGGATCAGACACAAAGTATGTGAAAACCACAGTGTACTAAATTATTTTTAAACTCATTTTTAAAATAAGGTTTTCTACTATCAAAACTACAGCCAATTACCCTTTCAAAATCCCAAAACAGTAAGTAATTTTTAAGTATCAGGTCTTTTTAAATCGGTGTTTTATAGATTTAGACATTAAAAATTTAATATTACAGGCTTCTCTAATAGCTTCTCTAGGGTTACACTAATATGACCAAATAAGGAAAACATACATTTGAAAGCTGTTATGCAGTCAAGTGGCAGAATTCTAAATGGCTACGAACCATTTAGGAGGTTAAAATCTCTCCAAAATAAAGGTTGACATACATTGCACTGGGGACCACTTTTACCAATGCAGTTGTAGAGTTTTCCATGGCAGAATCCTCCTGAAAGATGCTCTAACCCTAAAACCTAGAAGGGGACTCTAAGCACAGAAAAGACATGAAGCCAGGGGTATGAACCATTAAGTCTTCAAAAGCTATCTGCATCTATGTAATATACATGTGATGCCCAGAGATGATAGAAGAATTGATAGCATACAATAGACAAGCAGATACTTAGAGATTTAACTTCTCTAGGCTTCTACTTCCTCATCTATAAAATGGGAAAAAGAGTCTGTTCTGTGGGATAGACTGAAAAGGAGAGCACACATAAAGTGTTGCCTTGTACCTGGAGCACAGGAAGTACTCAACAAATCAAAGTTATCAGTACCAGGGAGAAGCAGTGTATTTCAATTATCTTTGTCCCTAAACTAAAAACCTTGCTCCTTAAAATAGTATTTGCACTAAGATCTCCTCCAAAACAATGTATCACAGAAGTAGAGCTTAAGAGGGCATTCTATAAATAAGAGAGGAGTGTGTAGCAGGACACTGGGGAACAATAACACTTACTTATCCAGTTTCTGACATTGAGGAAACTTTGCTCGTTTGTCAGATCAAAAAGTAGAAGAAAACCCATAGCATCTCTGAAGAATGCTGTTGTTAAGCTACGAAACCTAGGAACATAAAAGCAGAATGGTAAGTTAAACCATCGCCCCACTCCTGAAATATAAAGCTACAAGCAATGCCTTCAGCCTCTTACAAAAGTTTACCAATGACAAGCTACATAGTGATATTTCAAAAGTGTAGAGGATAGTTATCACTTTTATCAGTTTAAGTGTTAACAGACCATGTGATCTGAAAACCCAGCCTGCTGGACAGGGATGACAAGAACCAGCTTGTGATCTTAGTCTCAGCCAAGAATTTATTGTACAATTATGAGTTAATTTGGCCAAATGCAATAGTGTATGTTTTCCTTCTGTGAAAGCTTGACTTAACATTACAATGTGTTCCATGATCTTTTAATTTCAGAATATGCAGAGATCTCTTATCTCTGATTGCCCTTTGTTTGACTTGAAGGTAAGAATGTCTTGACTCAGACCCTATTCTGTCTTGGTACTCTGCCTTCCAAGGCTTTATCCTCCTTTCTTCTCGGTCTTCTCTCTCTCTCTCCCCACCCCCAAACCCACCCCACCACCAGTCAGTTTCCTCTGTCTTTGCCTATACGTAAAATCTGTAACTGACAGGCAGGCTCTAGGGAAGAAAATATTGGTATGAATTTGTCATCTAATCAGCAATATTAGGTTTTTCTCAAATACTTTTCATCAATGTTTTTATTTAAAACAGTTCTTGGCCAGGGGCCATGGCTCACGCCTATAATCCCAGCACTTTGGGAGGCCAAGGCGGGCGGATCCCTGAAGTCAGGAGTTCGAGACCAGCCTGACCAATGTGGAGAAACCCCGTCTCTACTAAAAATACAAAATTAGCTGGGTGTGGTGGTGCACACCTGTAATCCCAGCTACTCGGGAGACTGAGGCAGGAGAATCACTTAACCAGGGAGGTAGAGGTTGTGGTGAGCTGAGATCGCACCATTGCACTCCAGCCTGGGCAACAACAGCGAAACTCTGCCTCAAAAAAAAAAAAAAAAAAAAGAGTTCTTATCTTTTAGAGCTACATACCACAAGTATTACAAATGAAATAATATGATGTCTGGAATTTGCTTCCAAATTATATGGCAAGGGGGTGGGAGTGAGAAGAGGTAAGGGGTGTAAATGAAATTCTATTGGCCACAATTTCATAATTGTTGAAGGTGAGTAATGGGAACCTGGGTTTATCATATAATCCTTCCACTTTTGAATATCCTTGAAGTTTTCCATAATAAAAAGTTAAAAAACAAATCCTTCAAGGTGGTTTTGAGAGAAAACAGAAGTTTTAGCTAACTGAAAGAACTTTATATCAAGATTTCATGTGGCTTATTTTGGTCAAGTATTCTCTGGTCATATGAATTAATTCCAACCAGATTTCCCACTAGGTTTCAACAATCAGGTAAGAATAACGCATGTAACTTGGCCACTTTCTTGTGGTTGAGTAAACAGCAAAAGGAAATGGAGCAAAGTATCTATGTCAAAAAATTAAAAGAAGGAAAAGAAAAAAGTCCACGAGTAAGAATCCTAACCTTTCCTTTGACCCTGTATGAAATAAAGCCACCATTCTCATCTCAGACTGACAAATTTCCTGCTAAATTGGCAGCATTCTTTATCCAAGTACAAACCAATGAATTGGCTGGCTTTTTCCTGCTCAGGTCACTGTTTAAAGAATGCAACTATTTCTCCCTTTCCTTCGGTAAGGAGCACATAACTGAAGATCTCATACCTCTCCTGCCCTGCTGTGTCCCACAACTGCAGGTGGATTCTCTGGCCTCTGCCAATGGCTCCATCCGGCCCATTGGCTCTGTACACCTAAAACAGCAAAGTGAAAGAGAAAATAAGAGAGAACTTCTGACACCAGTGAACCCTTCTCACCTTTTTATTCAGTACAAATCCCTAAGGCATCTAAACTTCCAAAGAGAATCCCATATGGAATACAACCACGTTTGTATTTATGTCAAATAATTATATCCAGGTAATGTAATAAGTTATACTGAAATATATGTATATATTTTATAAATATATTGTAAAATATGTATAAAAAATAACTTGTATAAAATATAATATAATTAGCTTATCTTTCCTCAAAGTTCTCTTGGGTCACTAGTTTCAGGAAATATTACATTTCTATGGCTTTTTCCAATCTCATCTTTTTTGTTGGTTTAACCAGGGGGTACACGTGCAGGATTGTGACATAGATAGATTGCATAGTGCTGGGGTTTGAGCATTTATTGAACTCATCACCCAAACAGTGAACGTAGTACCCAGTAAGTAGTTTTTCAGCCCCTGTCTTGCTCCCTTCCCCCTTTTGGAGACCCTAGTGTCTACGGTTTCTGTCTTTATGTCCATGCGTACCTACTGTTTAGCTCCCACCCTGGACCGTTAAAAATTTCTTCCTCCACAATAGCAACAAAAACACTGGTAAAAATTGTCCAAATCAAATTTTTCAGTACTCTAGAAATTAACAAAGACTTGCAACATTCCAAGGAGCATTTATTCAAGAAAAACAGCTGAATATCAGTAAAAACAGTAAGCTTTGAGGTGTTTTTTTACCTTGCCCCAGCTTTTAGAAGACTTAAAAACCACTTGCACAAATGTGGTAGTTGTGAAAACATCAGCCTAGCCACCACTGTGGACAGCGGAGGCACAATAGGTTTGGAGCTCCCTAAAAGTCCCATACTGAGAAAAATTGTCAGGAAGCCCCTTGGAAAGCTCCATGCCCCAGCTTTGTTTTTATTTGATCTCACTCAAAGCTTGCTCTTTGAGAACAGCCCTATCCCCAAGGGCGTTTGTTGAAAACTATTAGCAGTAATTTATTTAACATCACAGCTACCAGAGGTAGCAATACCAGTTAGGGCTAACAAAAGTCTAACAACAACAACAACAACAACAACAACAAAACAAAATTTAAAAACAGAAAATGAGATTTCTATAATGCTCCCAAATATTCCTTGGAAGCTATAAGGCCATGTTCATGGGCAGGGCTCTATAAATGCCCAGGAAAGATCTAAAAAGGTCCTAATCTCTCACTTCTGACTGACTTTGAGGTTCTTCTCAGGCAGAAAATACAAGCTAAGGCAGAGTTGTAAACTGCCTGCAGTCGTATTAAACACATACCCCAACAAACACACAGAGACTCTCAGAAAAAGCTAAGAGACTTATTGGGTCAAGGAATTTAATAAACTTTGTCCACTCATTAGCTGTCCACTAAGTTCACTGAGCAGAGACTTCAGTAGCTGCCTACAAAGAACACAGATTTTGCAGAATTATCCTAGAAACATTATCAAACAAACAAACAGCAACAACAAAAATAAATAAATATGCAGTAAAAACAAGAAACCCAGGTAGGGGAAAGAATCCTAGAATAGACACATTATTTTAAATGTCCAGTTTTCAGCAAAACTTGTAAGACACACAAAGAAACAGGAAAGGATGGCTCACGCACAGGAAAAAAGCAACTAATAGAAATTATTCCTGAGAAGGCCCAGATGTTAAACTTATCAGACAAAGACTTTACATCAGGAATTATAAATATATTCAAAGAACTTAAAAATCAGTAACATAGCTGTCCTCTAAAATTAAAGGATAAATTAAGACAAAACTGAGAAAAGTCATCTCTAGCAGACCTGCCCTACAAGAAATACTAAAGACAACTCTCAAGACTGAGCTGAGAGGACACTAGACAGTAACTTAAATCCATACAAAGAAATAATGAGCGCCAGTAAAAATGTAACTGCATGGTCAATATAAAAAACAGTATAAACGTTTTTTTCTTTATAGCCCTTTTCCTCCACCAGATTAAAATTTAACTGCAGGCTGGGAGTGATGGCTCACGCCTGTCATCCCCCAGCACTTTGGGAGGCTAAGATGGGTAGATCACTGGAGGCCAGGAGTTCAAGACCAGCCTGGCCAACATGGCAAAATCTCAGCACTACTAAAAACATAAAAAATTAGCTGGGCATGGTGGCGAGTGCCTGTAATCCTAGCTACTTGGGAGACTGAGGCAGGAGAATTGCTTGAACCTGGGAGGCAGAGGTTGCAGTGAGCCGAGATCTCACCACTGCACTCCAGCCTGAGCAACGAAGACCCTGTCTCAAAAAAAAAAAAAGATAAGATAAGAAAAGAAAAATTAACTGCATACAGCAATAATTGTAAAGCTGTGTTGGCGATAGGCACACAATGTAGAAAGATGTCATTTGTATAGCAATAATGGTACAAAAAGAGGGGAGAAAACAGAGCCATATAAGAGTAAAGTTTTATACAGCATTAAAATTCAGTTGCTACTAATCAAAATTAGATTGTGAAAATTAAAATAATTGTAATCCCCAAAGGAACTATTAAAAAATAACTCAAAATATATAATTTTAAAAAGGAATTAAAATGATACACTAGAAAATAGAAAAAGAAACAACACAATATCTATCAACAGACAAATGGATAAACAAACTGGTGTACCAATACAAAAGAATATTATGTAGCCATCATAAGTAATGAAGTCCTGATACATGCTACAACATGGAAGATCCTTGAAAACATCAGGCTAAGTGTAAGACGCCAGACACAAAAGGCCATATATTATTCCATTTATATGATGTGTGCAGAAGCCAGATAGAAAATTCATGGTGGCTAAGGGGAGGTAGAAAGAGGAATGTCTGCTAATAGGTATGAGGTATGAAACTATCCTAAAATTCAATGGCTGTGATAGCCACACAACTCCAAATATACTAAAAACCACTCAATTTTTATACTTTAGATGGATGGATTTCCTTTTTTTGTGAATTATATCTCAACAAATCTATTTTTTAAGTTATAAAATAAGTAACCAACAAAAATAATCACATACATATATACAGATTCTATCAACTATACGTCAATATTAAAAATTTCATTAGGGCCCTATTGTTATTCAGTGGGTCTTAATCTCTATAAGACTCTCTGGTAGTAGAATAAAAGACCTAGAATGGGCAAAAGAGAACGTTCTTCTGTCCTAAAAGCCAGGAACCTTTCCCCCTGACAGAATATGATCCATTAAAGGACCTTTGTCATTAATTTCCTGACCACTTGTTTACCTGCTTCATGCTAACAATGGATTTTTCAGCAACAAATGTAATCTAAGGAGAAGGCCGTCTTTCCTCATCTGCAACTGTGACACAATGACCTTCTGCCTTCCCCTCCAACACTAGAATAACTTTCAGTCTTAAAGTCCTTAAAAAAATAAGTAAATAAAAGCTTCTCTCTTTAACATTTTGCAGAACATCACATTCACTACTGGCATTCCCCATTCCTACTCCAACCTCACCCTCCCGGCAGCAGTGATGAGTTCTGCCAGTTAGTATTCCATGCGGAATTGCTGAGACTTTATTAGGAGAAATCCCATTAAAAATAATAAGATACCAAAGGTGGAAGATACAGCTCATAAAACAAGAGTATGAGGGGCAAAGTGGCTGGCAGGCTTCAAGACAAATAACTGTTGGAGTCCAGAAGGGAAGATACAAGCCAAAAGAGCACCAAGGTGACATTTTAAAGAACTGTCTTCCACTTTGTCTGCCTGGTTTTATATGAAGTGTTGTCAGCACAACCTTTTCAATCATGTTGCCTGGATTGAATACAACTCACTTTCCTACGTACCTTTTAATTTCAGATCCCGACCTTTGTCCTCCTAATTCCTACAAAGTAAACTAAACAGACCAGCAAATGTTGACTCAAAGATTACATTTTTACACAGAAGGATACAGAACTTACCACTCTCTTTTCCCTGAAATCAATGCCCACTGTTGTGATAAATTTGGAGTTAAATTTACCATCTGTATATTGGTAAAGTACACTGGTCTTCCCTACGCCAGAGTCTCCCAAAGCTAAAAACTTGATGAGGTAATCATAATCTCCATCAGACATAATGAAGAACTCAGTGGTTCACCTGTAAAATACACACAAATTTTTTTAATTAAAATCCATTGGAAAACATTAATTATCCATTAAAAAAATGACGACAATATTCAGCTTAACACCTAATGTTAACCTGTATGTCTACAGGTTGTATGAAAAGAGGGTTACATACATATTGGTCACCATCCTTGAAGACCCAATAACTAGCTAGATGAGAAGCTATTGAAATAGTAATTAACAGTGTAGTTTTAATTTAACATATATGTAATCCCAGCACTTTGGGAGGCCAAGGCAGGCGGATCACTGAAAGTCGGGAGTTCGACACCAGCCTGACCAACATGGAGAAACCCCATCTCTACAAAATACAAAAATTAGCCGGGCGTGGTGGTGCATCCCTATAATCCCAGCTACTCGGGAGGCTGAAGCAGGAGAATCGCTTGAACCCGGGAGGTAGAGGTTGTGGTGAGCCGAGATTGCGCCATTGCACTCCAGCCTGGGCAACAAGAGCGAAACTCCGTCTCAAAATAAAAAAATAAATAAAAATAAAAATAAAAACATACATATTATAGTACCAAAAAAGGACAAAAATTCCAAGTGAGAATGATAATCAACAAGAAAGTAACAGTCACTAAGTCTTATCTGCAGACTATATAGAATAAAAACTAATACAAGAAAAATAGAGGAAGGAGAATGTTATAAGGAATAACAGTAATTGTTAGAGTACAAGTGGTTCCAATTTCCCCTCCTTTTTCAAAGTCTCCTAGTGCTACAATTTGCAATTGCAAAAATAAGGAACCAGTCCAAATGCTCACCAATCAATGAGTAGATAAAGAAATTGTGAGAGAGAGATATATACACACACACACACACACACACACACAGATATATATGCACACACACACACACATATACACACACACATACATATACATATACACACACATACATATACATATACATATACACACACACACCATGGAACACTACTCAGCCACAAAAAGGAATGAAATGATGGCATTCACAGAAATCTGGATGGAATTGAAGACCATTATTCTAAGTGAAGTAACTCAGGAATGGAAAACCAAACATCATATGTTCTCACTCATAAATAGGAGTGAAGCTATGAGGATGTAAAGGCATAAGAATAATACAATGGACTTTGGGGACTCGGGGGAAAGAGTGGGAGGGGGGTGAGGGATAAAAGACTACAGATTGAATACAGTGTACACTGCTTGGGTGATGGGTCCTTCAAAATCTCAGAAATCACCACTAAAGAACTTATTCCTGTAACCAAACACCACCTGTTCCCCCAAAAACCTATGGAAATTAAAAAAAAAAAAAAGAAACAAAGTCTCCTAGTGCTAGAACCTTGCCTTTTCTCTCTTTTTACATGGACATCTAGGCAATTTCATTTATTCTATTCATTTTCACATGTTATTACAGTTCCTTCAAAGACACTGTTATTTCACAAGTAAATTTACTCCCTGCTTCCTTACATATTACTATTAATATATACTACATGTTATGTCAGACTTCTTTGGAATATCACTGCTCACTTGGGAACTGAGTTCCACATTTAAACAGTCACTGCTCACAGACCATAGTCCCACAACCAAGGGCTCGCTTACCTATATTTACCTGGGTATTCTATCAAGAACTGCTAAAAATTCAGCTCTTCAATACTGACTAAAACAAAAGTCCACCTTAAGGAAGAAAAATTCATTTATATCAGCAATACCTAACCATGGCTATTTTTGGTTCTTTGCAATCAGCACTTTTCATGATTTGTTTTTACCCTCTAAATAGATTCAAAACCAAAATATCAGTCCAACTAGAAATGGGATCTCTCTCCAGGGAAGGTTGACTTTTTTATTAAAATATTATTGATACATAATATTTGTACATTTTTATGGGGTACATGTAATATTTTGTTACATGCATAGAATGTAATGATCACATCAGCACAATGTTACATGCACAGAATGTAATGATCAAGGTATTTAGGGTATTTATTACCTCGAGTATTTATCATTTCTATGCATTGAGAACATTTCAAGTACTCTCTTCTAGCTATTTTGAAATACACAATACATTTTTGTTAACTATAGTCACCCTAGTCTACTGTTGAACATTAGAACTTATTATTTCCATCTAACCGTATGCTTGTACACATTAACCAACCTCTCTCCATTCTCCCCAATGCCAACAAACTCTCCTGAAAATCATAAAAATAACTATCTCATTAACACTGACAACTCTACATGACTATTCAAAAACATACATATTTATCTATCTATATACATGCCTGATGTCCTGCATTAGATGCTACTGAGTCCTGGCATTATCTCCTTTTTACCCAGCCCCATATCCAGAAACTTGGCTGCCATACTCAGTGCTTCCTATAGGACTATTTCTATGTATCCATAAAATTAATAAAAACTCAGACAAGAATACTGACTGGTTTTCAATGTTGCCTCCCTTACCCTATCTTCAACTTGGTGACTCACCTTATGCTGAAAACTCCTGAATGCTGAGCCCCAAGAGCCACTGCAGGGTGTTTCCTCAGAGTCCTTCAGTGCAGATCTGCAACCTCATGTTTCAGGTATGGTCAGCCCATGGATAAGGGCAGAGCCTCTACAAACATTCAAAATTCTATTTGCACACCATAAAGAGTGACACTTCACAGATGATGCCTTACCTATCTTTATAGTTGGGTATTTGCAAGTGTAGGTCACCAGTATTAATGACATATAACAGAATTCCTCTCCAAAAACCGACAACTTGGACGTCAACATTATGGCATGTCACATCACAGCATCACACCTGGCTCTAAGTTAATGGAAATAAGAGCTAAGAATTGAAAAGCAAGTCCAGATAATGTTGACTCATTTGGGGGCTTCCCCTCAAACTGAATGGAGCAGCAGAAAACAATACCGATCCTGCAGTGAGAATGATGCAAGAAGACACTGTGGCTACCTTATTTCCTCTTTATTTTTAATTTGAAAAAAAAAGTTGGTATAACTATGTTTTTTATATCACTTAAGGTACATGAAAAAATGCTGTCACTAATGGCATCATATTCTAGAATTCTCTAAACCCACTTAAGTGGAATTCAAAGACTTAAAACTATCTTTAATGTGTTTCATTTCCATGGATAATCACACATGTAAGTCTACAAGTGATCTTCATGAGTTTTGTTTTCTATTCGCAATAGCAATAGTGACCAAGTAATCATAAAGGGACTATTAACAAACCAAATACCGCAAACTGAAAGTATAGATACCACCATCAATATTAATCATAGTTCGCACTTTTCAGATTGTATCTTTAAGACAATTATCTGCTTTCTTGATCTGAAAATAAATGTTCAGACCTTCCACTCTCTGGGTTCAGTTTTCTAAAGGATAAAACAGAACCCAGAGAAGCAGACTGATTTGCACAATCTGGAATCTAGATCTCCTAGTTCCAAGTCCAATGTCTGTTCTACCCCAAGCTTCATGTCCATTACTCATTTTTGTTACAAATGCAATATTGGGCTTTAAAGTGACCACTAGTATGGTATTTTACAAGGTAACCTAATAGGAAACTCATAAAATCAAGCAGAGCTGGGTTTGAAATTCCAAATCTCCCAGATACCAATTACTTGGATGTCTCTGAGCCTTAGATTTCCAGGTTTCTGTTCTATAAAAAAGAATACATACTACACCTCACACCATTGTTCTGAGGATTCAATGAGATACTGTTTATGGAATGCCCAGCACAATGGTTGGCATATACTGGGTACTTAACTGTTAGCTCACTTATTGTCTCCATTGTGGACATTCAGACTGAGTCTGAAGACCTAGAACAATTTTCAAATTGACTCTGGCCAGCTTAAAACATGTTTTTCTAGCACAAAGTATTGCTCACTGGTTCAAAGTGGTCGGCTGAGTTAACAAAGATCACTTTCAAACTAATTCTGATCTTTTTTAGCTGGTTCTAACCATTTGCAATTCATTTAATAAAGATATGTTTATTTCAAAAGAGTTCTGATCAACTTGAAAACAGGTTCAAATCCATATAAAATACACCCATCCATTTCAGCAAGTTCATAGTTGTTCAAAAGAATCTTGTTCCTATTATTTTAGGGTGAGTTAAAAGAGGTTCTCCTACAAAACTACTTTCTGACTCTGGTTAAAACCTGATATATCTAACCAAAATTATTGGAGTCTCATTGTAATTAGCTTTAATTGCTTCAGACTGGTTTTAGCTAGCTCAAATAGGCTCTGACTTGGACATGCAGGTTCTGACAGGCTCCTATAAGTTTTAGTTGGTTCTGAGTATATTTTACTGGATCAAACTCTGCTGACAAATTAAATCTACTTTCAACTGAGTCACACTTGCTCAAACTCTATTAAACTGCTGGAAACTAGTTTGATAACTACAGTTATCTATAAAATTGTTCTTACTTGTTTAGACTGATATAGACTGGTTCAAAACAGTCTGAAATGTTTCAAATTAATTTCAGATGTCCCAACAGTTCAAAACTAGAAATGTAAAATGACAATCGGAAGCACCAAAAACAACAGTGTGGTGCTTAAAACTTGTGCCAAACCAACAAACTTCAAATTCTATTTTTAAATTACCTCATTTGTAGGTATTCTGTATCCAAAAATGTATCTCCACCATTACATACTGTATCGCCACACTCGAACAGCATGTATGTGTTCGAGGACAGTAAAGGATTGGGAGAAAGGAGCACTGGCATAGGAGATGACGACATAACAGGGAAAGATGTGATGAGTGACACAGGCTTCCTGGGTTGAGAATTCATCTCCCATCTTACCTCAAAGACCCGGCAGAAAAACATTCACCCATGACCCAGCAATGAAGACTTCAACTGGGGAAAACCTTCAGCAAATTTGGATGCTGTCTAGAGTTTGTCCAAAATTGATCACACTGACCAGGCTGGTCTGGGTTAACAGAGACCAGAATTCCAAAGAATAAGGAAATTTCAGAGAAATAAAGGGAGTTGGGGGCAGGCAGGTTTTCAAAATAACAGATCTTTCAAGGTTTGGGCATGGTGTTCAGGGTGGCAGCCTTCTTATCTGAGCTTGCAGTCCAATTAGTGAAAGCCTGGAGTTAATGGAATTACCCCATCTTTCAGCAGAAAATCATTCTAGTCCATAGCAGACTATACTCCCAACTCCATCTTGCAATCCCATACCTGGTTTTCTCATCACTACTTATCACTACTAGGTGAAGACAACTTCATGTTAAGTCTCAATTGATGGTAGATTTTCATATAAATAATTTTTTTTAATTTATTACTCAAGTCCTGAGTGGTATTCCTAGGGCCTGTTTTCCAGGAAGAAAATACTCCACTCCTCAAATACAGAAATCTAATAATGTAAATGATTTTTGTGTCGGCATTTCAGAGGACAAAGGGAAACAGTGAGAACACATAGTACCAGAATTTGACATTGGTGGCACCCAAACAACATTGTACACTCACCATTTCCTGCTTGTACTCCAGCCTACTGAGGTTTGGGAAGCCATTTCAGAAGGACTTCCCTGTGACACTCTCTTGTTGAAAATGTATCTGAAGCCTAGGTCAGATGCCCACATGTCAAGCACTTTACACACATTAGTACAACAATCCTCATCACTGCCCTAGAGGCAGGTTGTACATAGCATATACACTGTCTCCCTCAGAAAGATCTGGGGCTGTTCTATCATGAGTGCCGCAACGAGGGCATAAGTAACTGGGTCTTGGCCAGTCTACCCACATATTAGCATAGGCTCAATTCCAGTGTATTGTTGACAGGAGAAAAACATGGAGGTTAAAGGCAGAAACTCTACAACCAAGCCACCTGTATTTGAGTCCAGTCACGTAACTTTCGAAAATTTATTTAATCTCTTTTGTCTTGGGCTCCTCGTCTGTAAAACAGGAATGAGATTCTATTTTATCAATTCTAACATGCTTTCTTATTTTAACTTCTTTAAAACTGGGGTGCATCTTACATTTCAGTCTTACAACCCAAGACATCTTGCAATTGCTATTATAAATCAGGTGTCACTAGAGATACAGTTGTGTGAAAGTCTTTTGTTAGCATCTTCTAGCAAGGTCAAGAATGCATCATCAATATATTTTAGACTTAATGAAGCACAATAATAAAGCTATTTCTGAGGGCTATTGTGAGGATTGAGCTAGGGTATACACATAAAGTTTGGAACAGTGGACAGCACATATAGTAAGTCCTATGTAAGTATTAGCTGCTATGAGCAGCAGCAGCATCCAGCAATCTGGCTTCCAAGGGTCAATATGCAGGCAATGATCTTTTCTTTCCTAGAAGTATAAGAAAGTACACTGAGCCCCTAAACTGAAAATTAATTTTTAAAAATAAGGATGTGCTAAGAGTATTTGAAGCCAAGGTTACATATTTAAACTCTGTACCTTCTTCAAAAAAGTGCTGTCTACCTCAAGGAAATGTCTTCTAAAAAGCCAAGAACGACCTTAATTTGGGATACGCAAAAGACTTTCTTATTCAGCTCACTTCTCTCTCTCCTCCTTATACAAATATTTTTTCAAAGTGCTCTCCACCCTCACTATCATCAGATTAACAATAGAAAGCAAGGAACACCCACTTCCTCAACATGTACTATGTGGTGTTAATTGCCCAGTGAGAGAAAGTCTATCATCTTCCTTATTTTTAAAATAAAACATATTTTCACCTGTAATACCAGTGACTGAGGAGGCTGAGGCAAAAGGATAGCTTGAGGTCAGGAGTTCAAGACTAGCCCAGGCGACTAGTAAGACCTATCTCTTAAAATATATATATATAATTAGGCAGGTGTGGTAGCATTAGCCTGTAGTTCTAGCTACTTGCTTGGGAGGCTGAGGCAGGAGGATTGCTTAAGCTCAGGAGTTCAAGGCTGCAGTAAGATATGATCACATCACTACACAGCAGCCTGGGCAACAGATTAACATCCCATCTTTAAATAAAATTTTTTAATAAATAAAAATAACTGCACATGTACCCCCGAACTTAAAATAAAAGTTGAAGGAAAAAAGCACTTAAAAAAATTTTAAGTGTTTTCAAAAATACTTTTTAAGCGTTTTTTAGGAAACAAGATAGAAGAGAGTAGATTTAGTTAAGAGCAAAGGGAAAATATCTAGTTCTATTTCTCCCTCTCTTTCTGTCTCTCCTACACACACACACAGACATATCACAGCCTGGATTTTCCATGACGTGTCATATTAAAGTCAATCATAGACTCCAACCTTAGGATCCCCTACTATTAGGAAGAATCATTCTAAAACTACTCCAGACAGGTCAGCCATCTTTTGAAAGCCAAATTTTCCCTCTATTACTCATATTTAGTGCAGAACAAAAGAAAGGGGAGGAATAATATTAACTGAACAACTACATGTAATAAATATACTTGATTTTATTTTATCTGCTCATTATCCTTAAAAGGAACTTCATGTCTGGACAAGACTCATACTATATAGAGAGTGATGTTTTCTCAGTGTGATGGCAAATAGGCTTGAGTTCAGATTCTGACTTTTCTACTTTGTAGGACCTGATCCAAGTTTTTTAAACTAAGCCTTATTCTTTCAACTGTAAAATGGAGATAATAACAGTACTAATCTTACTGAGTTGTTTTAAGGACTAAGTGAGATAACCCACAGAAAGCTTTTGGCACATTGTTTGCCCTGTGCTAAGTGTTCAATAATTGAAACTTATTAACAATACTACTAATAGTTTCACCAAGTTCTTTATTAGCAAGGCATGCAATTTTATAGCCTACTCTTAATGTAACCAGTACCTGAACCTTCAGAAAAATCATAGAAAGAAATTCAATGTAAATACAATGACTTTGGGGTGCCCTACCCATCACAAAATCTACTTTGGCATTCCAATCTAAGAATGAGTTGTATCTGGGTGGTTTTTGGTAATTTCAGACCTAGAAGTACCCATCAGTTGAATGCTCTAATTTCCAGAAGAGGAAACTGAAACCCAGAGAAGGCAAATGAATAGTCTGAAATAAACCAGTTAGATATGGGGCTAGTCTAGATCTCAAGTCTCCTAAATTTCAGTCATGTATGCGTATTTTTTCGTCTGTCTGTATTCCTTCCTTCAGAGCGAGAAACCTCAGTTATAGCTTCTTGAATTCAAGAAGCAAAAGTTTTCTTCAGTGCCAGCAGTTATAGCAGTGATAAACTGCTTTACGATTAAGGCTTGGGCTGTTACAGAGGTTGGGTTGAGGGATCTGTACTTCTGTCCCCAGAGTCCCTCTGTCAAGAAGCCCTTCCTCCTGATGAGCTCTGCCAAGGAGAGAAGTCATAAATTGGGAGCTTGTCTGCTTCTTGTTGGTCATTGCAAATCCAAGAAAAAAACAAAACAACAACAACAAAAAACTCTTCTTGATACTTGTACCATATCCCATAAATCATCTTTCTTTCCCATGGTTTCAAAATGAAAAGCAAGCAGAGTAATCATGAAATTTTCCATTTCCCTGTAGAATTGCTCAGTCCCTTAGTATTTTCCTCTCAAATAAGATTATTTTAGGCTGGGTGCAGCAGCTCATACCTGTAATCCCAGCACTTTGGGAGGCCAAGTGGGGTGGATTACCTAAAGTAAGGAGTTCCAGACCAGCCTGGCCAACATGGTGAAACCCCATCTCTACTAAAAATACAAAAAATTAGCTGGGCGTGGTGGCGGGCACCTGTAATTCCAGCTTCTTTGGAGGCTGAGGCAGGAGAATCACATCGAGATCGCGCCATTGCTCTACAGCCTGGGCAACACAGCGAGACTTTATTTTCTCTGACATCATGTCTCTGTAAGGATACTTCTGACCCTCTATCTTTTTCCTTCATTCAATAAATATTGATTGAATGCTTAGTATATGCTGGGTGCCAGCGTACAATGGGGATCCAACTCAGTTATACTCAATGTGGAAAATGTATCTCTTACTCCTTGCCTACCTTAGACCTTATGGTTTTAGCCATGCCCCAGTCTAACTTCTCCCAATGACTATACCTGCCTTTGGGTTTTCAAATAAGCCAATCTTTCTGAACATTTTAAGCTTCTCTCATAAATATAACACAACATGACATCAAAATTCATATCCCAAGTCAGATGTTTCACAAAGATGCAAAAGGAATAAACATGCAAAAGGAATAAAAATGTGAAGCTCAGACGGGTATGGTGGCTCACACCTGTAATCCCAGCACTTTGGGAGGCTGAGATGGGCGGATCACTTGAGGTCAGGAGTTTGAGACCAGCCTGGTCAACATGGTGAAACCCCGTCTCTACTAAAAATACAAAAATACAAATGGCTGGGCATGGTGATGGGTGCCTGTAATCCCAGCTACTCAGGGAGGTTGAGGCAGGATAATCACCTGAACCTGGGAGGTGGAGGTTGCAGTGAGCAGAGATGGCACCACTGCGTTCCAGCCTGGGAGACAGAGGGAGTCTCCATCTCAAAAACCAAGCCAACAAACAAACAAAACAAAACAAACAAACAAAAACACGTGAAGCTCAGTAGAGAATAAAGAGACAGCCTCAACCTCCTGGGCTCATGTGATCCTCCTGTCACAGCCTCCCACGCAGCTGAGATCACAGCAGTGCACAAAACCATACACCATGCCCAGCTTTTTTTTTTTTTTGTAGGTGGGAAGATGAGGTCTCCCTGTGTTGCCCAGGCTAGTCTCAAACTCCTAAGCTCAAGAGGAGAAATATTTAGAAAGAGAAACATAAGGTATATTATAAAGAATGCTTTATCTGAAAATATTTTGTATTTTTTAGAATGGTTAATAAAATATTCGAGTGTTCCCAGGTAGCTTATGGACTTCAGTTCTTGCAGCGTAAAATTATTTTTGCAGAGAAACAGGAGCAGGTGAATACAACTATCACTTTTCGGGTAGCACAGAACATCAGCATTTATGTGAATTACAACACCACATGTTCTTTCATATAATTTAACAGCCCCTTGTCCAGGGATTCGTTTGGAGAAAATGTTCATATACAAATGACTGGCATAGAATTATAAAGCTTATCAGTGCTTTTATGTTTAACGTTAAAAGCAGTAGGCTTTTCTTGGTTTTTTGTTTGTTTGTTTTGTTTTTAACGATGCCACTGTGGACCCATACGTGGCATTCTGGAAGGGAACACATAACAGAGACACCAAAAGCAAGGAAGAGAAGTCACGTGGCATGAGGCAGGATAGAAGAGGCATTTTATAATGTACCAAGATATTTGAGTAGGGACAACTTGTATTTACCAAATGAGCCCTGGCCACAACTCTCACAGCCCATTACAATTCCTACACCCTGAGGTGAAACACAGCTACTTTCACTTCAAAAGCAAGATGCATAGTGCCCAATAGCAGGAACCCCATTTCCATAAGTGGAGACAGCCTATGTCTTCTGTGCAGTTTACTCATCTCAACTTCTGGTCTAGATGTGTGTAGATATGGTCCTGCCCTCCCTAATATGTCAAGAGTGGAAAAAATGACGTTATAAACAAAGAGCTTGTCTTGTTTGTGCAAAATCTCAGGCGTAGAGAAGTGGAAATCTAACACCTTTGAAAAGTAGAAGGAAACAGGAATATGATTTTTCCTTGTTTCTTATTAAAAGATGAGTTTGATTTTATCTAAATTCAGAATATTAGATAACTGCATTTTATATTCACCTATAACCTAAGATTCATAAGTGCATTCCTATCAGTACAGTGTTTTATAATAATAACATAAGTCCATCCTTAACAGTGATGTTGAGGCAGCAGAGAAGTTCACAGCTAGAAACTGTTGAGATTTTAAGGTGTACAGCATTTGGCTTAATATTTACAAATGCACCTGCTACATAGGAATATTCCATTTCCCTCATTTAAACAAAGTGAAAACTTTTAGACCAAATGCTAGAAAACTGCTAGACCAGCTTCTAGCAGATGGTGATATTCCAGTATAGCAAGTTCTTCAGACAAAAAATAAAATTATCTGCAAATAGTGTTGAATTAAATATCCATTTCTAGGTCGGGCATGGTGGCTCATGCCTGTAACCCCAGCACTTTGGGAGGCCAAGGCAGGCGGATCACTTGAGGTCAGGAGTTCAAAACCAACATGGCAAAACCCTGACTTTACTAACAATACAAAAAAATTAGCCTGTAGTCCCAGCTACTCAGGAGACTGAGGCAGAGAATTACTTGAACCCGGGAGTTACATGTAATGTACATATACACATGTATATACACATATATATAACATACCTCATTTTTAAAAGCATCTTCCACATGTTCATAATTTTTCTTAAAGAGAAAGACCACGATGAAGAAAAAGTAAACAGTCATAGCCCAGAAACCCATGAACTATTTCTGAAATGTTACCATCACCTCAGTGGGTGACCAACATAACCCAGTAGGCAAATAACACAAACAACTATATGTTAGGAAACAAGAGGGCATTGAAATGATTCCTGAAAGCAGAAAAGGTTGTGGAAGACCAATGTCAATGACTCAAATGAGATATCGGCTTTTTTTTTAAATTTATGGAAACCATTGACTCATTTACCCAAAAGACATTATTTGTTGCCCAAGGCTCTTCCAGGATCAGAATATGAATGTTTATAGAGATTTATGGAAAGTAAATGCATCAAAACACTGGGTCTTATAGGACTTACAGTTTGTGACAAGTACCTCTTGCTTTATAGATATAGGGTAATAGAAAAGAAAAGCAAACATAGAATATATGCCATTGGTAAAACATAGGCAATACAGTGGAAACAGGTGTGGCTGTTTGGTTTGCTTAGTAATATCTCAAATAATGTGACAGCAGTCTCAGAATGGACACAACCACACAACACTGCAATAGTCTGCTCAACCCATAGCTAAACATGCCTCTTACCACCACCAAGAAGCAAGCAGCCTCCAAGAATTTGGAAGGAGTGCAAAATCTATGAAGTATGCTCCCACTGAGTGGTTGCTTTTTGTGAGCACATAGAAGACAATGAAACACAGACTTCGGAGTCAAGTTCTCCTAAATTCAAATAACAGTACACCACCTCCTACCTGTATAAAGTGAGCAGCAAAATGCCTAATGAAGATCAATGAACCATAGCTATTCTTATGATTATGACAGATTAAGGCTGAAATCAGGCTTGAGCACTGAGCCTGGTGGTTTTTCCACTCTACCTTCAGGATGACACTGAGACTTCATAAAGCTATCAAAGGATGGAGTGGAAATATTTCCTGAAAATGAAAAAGAAGGAACAACTTAAGCTACCTGGAAGGTGAAACATCTGCAAGCCCAACTGGTAAGTACAGGGAATTGTGGTATTAACAAGCTCTGAAGAGGTAAAATGCAGAGCTTTGGTTATCTCAGAGTGCCACCAAACTCGTGGGCTCAAGGCTCAAAGGCAGAAAAAAATAGAAATGACAGCACAGCCAGGACTGAGAGAATTACAAATCAGATAGCATTCAAAAAAAAAAAAAAATCAGCACTCAAAGGACTTCACATTGCAAAGAGAATTTCCAAGTTGCAAAACGCAGACCTAAAAACAGTGTCAAGGAATCTGCCAAGACTCATCTTCCTGCAACATGAAACGTGCATGGAAAACCTTCGACCAACACAGACTGACTCCCTCTTGCATCTCACCTTCCTCAAGTTTTTTGTTTGCTGCAACACAGGAAAGATGTTAATCTGTTAGGGAAACACACCAATTCAAAAAGCAAACCCTTTGCTTTCTGAAGGAGCAATGATGCTTCTTTCCTTCTAAGAAAAATATTGAATTAGAAGCAGCCAGACCTGTTAAAGATGACTGTCCAAATAATAAAAACAATTAGACAAATGTCCACGAGTTGACAGTAACTGGGGAAGAGAGGGGCTCATTTATCATTGACTTTTTAAAAAATGAGAATATGAGTACCATCAGTTTGGCACATAGATACTTAAAAAGACTACTAAGAGGCACCGGGTATGGCTTCACACCTCCCTTGTCCTGCCTACCCCACACCCTCACCCTCACTAACCACATTTTTTTTTTTTTTTGAGACAGAGTCACGCTCTGTTGCCCAGGCTGGAGTGCAGTGGTGCAGTCTCAGCTCACCGCAAGCTCCACCTCCGGGGTTCACGCCATTCTCCAGCCTCAGCCTCCCGAGCAGCTGGGACTACAGGCGCACAGCACCACGTCCTGACTACAGGCAGTAACCACATTTAAGCAGATACATTCTCTGCCCACAGGCATATGTTCTTCAGGTACATGGTTGCATGCTAAAGCACACAGGACTTCCATCTCTTCACAGCTGATTTTCATTTCCATAGTCAAACATCCACCCTACCACACCCCATGCTGTGTTCCAACAGCCTCACTTCCAACCATCATCTGGGTGCCATAGCCTCTCTACTTTTAGTCTTTTTCCTCTTCTGGCTTTCCTGTCCCTCATCTCCAGGTACTGTTGCCAACTTCAGTTTGCATGTGCAAAAAGTGACATGAAACTAACAATGCCAGTGCTTTTCTTGTTACACACTGAGTTGCTATGTGAACTTCAAGGTGTGCAACCCTCCTCAATAAATTCATAATGCTGCTGTGTCTTCAGGGACTCCCACTTTTCCAATCAGGAAGAGTTTTTCCCCTGTAAAGTCTGGGAAAAAAGCCATTCTGGAAACCCCAGTGCTTCTTAGTACTATGCCAGTTTGGGCTTTACCATAATGTTAATGAAAAGGTAGCATTCTGATACAAACAGGTCACGCGTTTAAAACATTAGTATCTATAAATATGTTTATTATATCCCAACTTAGTTCTTTTAAAAACAGTAAACTAGGCTCAGAAAAATCAAGGCTTTTCCTGATGTTTTAATACCACTAAACCAATGATGCCAGGATTCTTAGCTTCTTCCATTTGCTGTCAGTACGCTGTAGACAGCCAGCTATACACAGGTCTTTTTTATTTTTGTCAAGTCTACTGTCTCCATTAATATATATTTACAACACATGTTTAAATGTTCCCTAAATATCATATTCTTTAGTAACTGAACCAAAAAAAAAAAGGAAACTCACCTAATGGACAAGGTCAAATCAAATATACTTCTTATTGCTTCTCAAAGTCTTTCCTTATTTCACCTATTATTCAGTATGCAGAGTCTCAGAACTGACTGCATTTCTATCAGCAGCTGTTTATAGAATGGGGTGTGACTTGTGTTTACTTATGCAAAAGGACTGAAGAACAACAACGCACACTCATCCAGCCAGTTTCTAACTCAGCCTGTCAGATTACAGTTGGCTTTTTTGCTATTACTGTTGTCCATCTCTAATTTTATTGCACTGTGATTGCTAAATGTGGTCTGCATAACATCGAATTTGGGGGAATTTAAGAGGAATTAAGTTTATTTATTTAGAGACAGGGTCTCACTCTGTTGCCCAGGCTGGAGCGCACTGGCGCAATTATGTCTCACCGCAGCCTTGACCTCCCCAGCTTAAGCAATCCTCCCATCTCAGCCTCCTAAGTAGCTGGGATCACAGGTATGCACCACCAAAAATGGATAATTCTTTTTCAGTTTTTTGGTAGAGACAAGGTGTCACTATGTTGCTGCCCAGGCTGGTCTTGAACTCCCGGGCTTAAGTGATCGTCCTATCTCAGCCTCCCAAAATGGTGAAATGACAGACATGAGCCACCATGCCCCACCTGAATTAAGTTTTATAAGTGTTCCATGATTATGTGAAAACAATCTGTACACCCTGTTAGCTGGATGCAAAATTACATACATTCTAGTCAAACTAGTTAGTTGTGGTTTTCGATCTGATATACCCTTATTTATCTTTTTGCTACTTCATCTATTTCTAAGAAAGGTGTGTTGAAACTCCTAGATCATATTCATTTTTAGAAAATAAGCCCAAGGTCATCTCTTAAAGAGGATGAATATAAAGCATAATAAAAGAGCAAGCATTGCAGTCTTTATTCGGAGAAGCACTAAATCTGTGCTTTTCAGTTTGCATTCTGTGAAACTCCAGGATTCATGAAAATACTTTAAGAGTTCTGTAAACTGGGGCCGGGCGCGGTGGCTCAAGCCTGTAATCCCAGCACTTTGGGAGGCCCAGACGGGCGGATCACGAGCTCGGGAGATCGAGACCATCCTGGCTAATACGGTGAAACCCCGTCTCTACTAAAAAATACAAAAAACTAGCCGGGCGATGAGGCGGGCGCCTGTAGTCCCAGCTACTTGGGAGGCTGAGGCAGGAGAATGGCGTAAACCCGGGAGGCGGAGCTTGCAGTGAGCTGAGATCCGGCCACTGTGCTCCAGCCTGGGCGACAGAGCCAGACTCCGTCTCAAAAAAAAAAAAAAAAAAAAAAGAGTTCTGTAAACTTATTAAAATTTTATTTTTCTATTGTTTGTTTTTGGGTTTTTTTGGGGGTTTTTTTGTTTGTTTGAGATGGAGTCTCACTCTGTCACCCAGGTTGGAGTGCAGTGGTGTGATCTCGGGCTCACTGAAACCACCGCCACCCAGGTTCAAGTGATTCTCATGCCTCAGCCTCTCGTGTGGCTGGGACTAAAGGCCTGCGCAACCACGCCCAGCTAATTTTTGTATTTTTTAGTAGAGATGGGGTTTCACCATGTTGGCCAGGCTGGGTCTCAAACTCCTGACCTCAAGTGATCTGCCCACCTCAGCCTTCCAAGGTGCTGGGATTACAGACATGAGCCACCCCGCCTGGACTTTCTATTATGTTTTTTAAAAACTGGAATTAAAAAAAGTATATGGTCAAATAAGTGATATACCAAATTTAGAGACCTCCAAGTTGTTTATTTATGCTACTTTAAGTTATTTACGTCTGCCATTAGCATTTACATGTTATTTGGAATTCCTATAATTATTAGTGGAGAAGCCTGTAATTCGCACTAGACTTCTCTCCTTTTCTTAATCAGAATGGATTCATTTGTCTATTGTTGTAAAATTATTTAAGGAAGCACATGTGAACTACATTCAAGAAACGGCAGTCAAGGCTCAGGCACACGTTTCAGCACATGTTTGCTTTCATCCTGTTACAACAGTCAATTGAGCAATAAAGAACGAACACAATATGTTGCATCATAACATTTTATTACAGATCACTATAGAGATTATTCTTTGGGAAGTTTCTTGTCTGACTTCTAGAAGCATGAAAGGGCTATTCTAGGTTTGGGCTACTTCTTTTTCATAGCAGATGAGTGTCTTCAGAGCCAGTTCCTGCACAGGAAACCTACATAATGTCATTGCAACAAACCTTTCATTGCCTCAGAAAACTGCTCTGGTCCAGCTGGTTGCAAACTTTCTTTAGCAATAAAACTGTTTCTTCAAATAAAATCTTACATGGCACCCCAACATATAAAATAGGTGGCAGCAGAATGATTCTAATGAAAGGAGTGAAGGTTAAGACACCAGCGCCCATAGACCCACCAAGGACATAAGAAGAATCTCACGGTACACATTTGGAAAATCATTGCAGAAAGGTCTACCTACAATGCAGCTCTGAATCATCTCCTTTGCCTTTGGCTTTGTCCCTAAACACCTCCTCTCTGCCTAACCACTTCAGTTGACAGCTCATTTGTAAGGTCTGCCACACTCTTTATTCAGCGTCTCCTATACCACCTTAACACACTTCTTATCTGGGAGGGATCTGAAATGCTTTGGGTGTCCCTGGTGAGAACTGCAAGAGGAGCTATCTAAAGCTTGAGAGAATGAAATGAGACTACAGGAAGAGTCTTGAGAACAACCATAACTGGGTCATTCCCAGGGAATGTGTCCTGGAAATGAGTCCTGGAAAAATCTAGGCCAAATTGCCCAAAAGGGAAGCAGCACTGACCATGGGATAGGAAACTGGTGTCCTTAAAGGCGCAAGAGAGAAAACTGTTGGGACGATGTTTGTAACCAGGTACACTGGTGATCCTTTCTTGTATCTAAACGGACACTTTGAGGCCATCAGAAAATATGACCAGATTAGTCCTGACGGACTCAAAAATCTATATATGGATGGAACCCTCAAAAGTCAAGGTATGGTTTGAAAAACACAATGAAATGTTGGTATAGCAACTTTAAGATAACTGAGAACATATTATTTTGAGCTGTATCAGAAGTCACTTCATACTAAATTATAGCACAAAAGAGCATAAAGAGGTACAAAAATTTTTCAAAATACTGATCAAAGTAAAACTTCAGATTTTCTTCTTTCTATGAATTCAGAAGAAATTTCTAGTATTAGGCTCAGCTAATGGCTGTGTCAGGAGGAGTGTTTTACAAGAAAGTACCCTTGCTTAAAACCATTACAAAGTTCCAGGGAAGGAGAAAGGGGCAGGAGGTAGAGGGGACAGAGAAACCCCTGGCATTCCCTACCTGGCTTTATGTCAACGCAGCACAAAATCAACTCAAATCCACAGGGATTATGTACAAAGGGAGTTTTCAGACAGGTATTCAAAGTCATATCAAGGTCAAACACCAAGAGACTAAGGAGCACGTCAACAAAGGGAAAGAGTCGTTTATGGATCTGGGAGTCTCGGAGGATAGCATTCCAAGAATTCAAGAGGACATCTGGGCAGACAACACAGTTCATTAGAGCCCACAGTAACAGTAGCTAGAAAAGACTGGGGGAGAGTGGTGAGGGATATAAAAACTACATATTGGGTACAGCGTACACTATTCAGGTGATGGGTACACTAAAATCTCAGAATTCACCACTATATAATTCATCCAAGTTGCCAGGCACAGTGGCTCGCACCTGTAATCCCAGCACTTTGGGAGGCCAAGGCAGGTGGATCAGTTGAGGCCAAGAGTTCAACAGCCTGGCCAACATAGTGAAACCCCGTCTCTACTAAAAAATACAAAAATTAGCCAGGCATGGGGACACGTGCCTGTAATCCCAGCTACTCCGGAGGCTGAGGCACGAGAATGGCTCGAACCCAGGAAGCAGAGGCTGCAGTGAGCCAAGATTGCACCACCGTACTCCAGCCTGGGTGACAGAGCGAGACTCCATCTCAAAAAAAATATAGAAAATAAAATAATAATTCATCCATGCAGCCAAACACCCGAAAAGCTATAGATATAGATAGATAGATGTAGATATATGTATCTATTTATATATACCAAAAAAAGACCCATAGTAGTTGTTGCTTTATCAAAAGCCAGAGAAATTTTCTAACCTTCTAAGTTACAGCAATTTATTCGGTCAACTTGCTTTCCCCTATTCTGCCCATCCAGTTTGAAAGACTCCCTGGCCAGGCACGGTGGCTCACACCTATAATCCCAGCACTTTGGGAGGCCAAGGCAGGAGGATCATGAGGTCAAGAGATCGAGACCAGCTGGCCACCATGGTGTAACCCCAGCTCAACTAAAATTACAAAAATTAGCTGGGCATGGTGGCATGCGCCTATAATCCCAGTTACTTGGGAGGCCAAGGCAGGAGAATTACTTGAACCCAGGAGGCGGAGGTGCCAAGATCGTGTCACTGCACTCCAGCCTGGCTGACAGAGCAAGACTCTGTCCATTAAAAAAAGAAAAGAAAGGCTCCCTAACTGGCCAGGTGTGGTGGCTCATGCCTGTAATCCCAGCACTTTGGAAAGCCAAGGCCAACAGATCACCTGAGGTAAGGTATTCGAGGCCATCCTGGCCAACATGGTGAAATCTGTCTCTACTAAAAATACAAAAATTAGCCAGGCATGGTGGTGGGCGCCTGTAATCCCAACTACTCTGGAGGCTAAGGCAGGAGAATTGCTTGAACTAAGGAGGCAGAGGTTGCAGTGAGCCAAGACAGTGCCACCGCACTCCAGCCTGGGTAACAGAGCAAGACACGATCTCAAAGAAAAAAAAAAAGAAAAGCTCCCTAACTACTCCAACTAGGTTCCTTCACTAAGTTTCCTTTTCCTGACTAGGCAGATGGAAAGGCAAGCATCCAGGTTAGAACTTAGTCCTCCAAGGCCATACCTTGTCTCTGTCCTCAGCTAAGCCTGTGATAAGGCTATCCATGGAAACAAAGCTCCTATTTTCTTAACATGCCTCTGAGAAAGACATTTGAAGCCTAGAGGTTAAGAACATAAGGGCTAAAATAAGCAGGCAAGAGGGTGGCTCAGAAAGAACAAGAGCCTTGTTTTAAAAAAAAAAAAAAAAAAAAAGTCAGGGAATAAACCTCAATACAGATTTACTAACACAGAAATAAAGACTTTGTGTTAGCAAAGAGACTATGAATCAGCAAGAGAACAACCCAAGAGGATAAAGGAAATTGTAGACAAGAGGAGCATAAACCATGAAGACGTAAGTACCCACGTGTTTATAACATGGATAATTGATAAGCAATAAGTAAGTCTTTAGAAACTATGAGTGTTCAGGGGAAATCACAAAAACAAGCGACATTACACTTAATTTTTTAAATGAGGGTGAAATGAGATTCTGCATGAGACAGATAACTGTAAAGTAGTAAAAAAAGTTTTCAGAAGTCACACATGAAAATCAATCTCATAATTCTACAATCACATTTTATTATGTCCACATTTTAAAGTATAAAGTTAGCCTTTATATACCAACAAATTTGGCCGCAAAGGTTGGTTGAGTTTTGACCTCGAGAAATACCTTCCTATTTTTTAAAGAAAGAAATATTATAATGATATTCCTTTTATTACTTTCCTATATATACTTGCTCATCACATAAAAAATATAATTGCTATATAGCCATCAAGCATTAAAAATAAACCAACACATCTAACAATAGGCCTCAATGGTACCAATCTATTTTCCTAGATGTATCACTCTAAAACCATATATGAATGTTCAAGAAATGCAAGTTTTTTATTTTTCTTTTAGAATCTACAGCATAGAACATGAGAGATAAAATTATTCCATATAGAAATTATGATTTTTAATTAATTTGAAATAATTTCCATTAATTTCTGATGCTTGTAAGCATTTTAGATATACATTCCTTTAGCTCTTGAAATACAGTTCTAAACTGTGAAAAATTCTGACACAGGCAGGAACAGATATCAAAATTCTATTACTTTTAATCTAAAAGCCCTCCATCTTATGTTTTCTGTAGGAGACAGAAACTCACAAAAGAAAATGTGTTGGCTTCTACTATTAGGAAACTGGACATTTTTCACATATATTATAGTGGAAGCAGTTTTACATTTCATTCAGGCACAAAATATTTATGAACTCAGAAGCAGCCCAAACATAAAGACAAAATGCAGCATGATTTTCCAAACCAAAATCTGGGGCTTATGTCTACGGATTTTTGCGACCCTTTGGGAAAAGGCAGAGTTGGAAACACAACTTAGTTGTCCAAGTATTAGAACTTTTAAAGCATCTCTTTGATTTATGAAGAAAATGCACAAAAATATGTTAAAGAAGTACCAGAAAATCCAGCAAGTTGCTCATCACTACACACCTCCATGCACAGATGACATGAGCAATTATTTGTCTTTCTTTCACTTCTGACTTCCAGGGCTCAGGGCTGAGGTCCTATTGACTGCACATAGTAGAAGAAAGGGAAGAGAAGTTGTTTCAATGGCAACATCCTCACCTACTTATGTCTCTTTTCTCATGGCTCCAGTAATTAACTGAATGATTATAAACTGAAACCAAACTGCATCTCTATCCCTTCCATTTTCACCCTGGAAGCCTGTTCTCATAAATTCATTCTCCTCAGGGTATTCCTTTAATCAGTGTTTCTTAATATGAATGAATGCTTTGGCTAACTTGTACAGGTCATCTGCCACTTTTAAGTACTCCGTTCCCACCTCATGGGTGTGTCTCATCTCTTCAGTACAGTTGCATACTTCCTGAAGAGTCTCATTTTGTGTATTGCTTCTCCACTACCCCTCACCACTGGACAGACAACTGGCCAGCTGTCACTCAAATGCTAATTGTGTCTACCATCTACTTTCTCTAACAGGCTTTTCCTTCCCCTAGTTCCCTCCATTCCCTGCCAATTTTATTTAGGAGTGACTCAAAAAGTGTTTTGGGACTCCACTGATAGCTGTGCTTTTCTGATAATTAAACGATATTTACATCCAACTCAACAGTATTTGGTAAGCAATTACTACCTATCCATTACTGTGCTAGCAACTACGAATGTCATGAAAGAAACATATGATCCAGCTACTCCCTTAAAGAAGTTGGTAATCAGGGTTAGGTGGAATGACGCACTCATTTACAAAAAAGGACGGATAAGACAATGTTATCAGGGAGAAAAACATCTGGTACACCATCTGGACCAGCCAGCACAAGAAATCAAAAGTGAAAGGGGCTTCAAGTCAAAAGACCTGAACTATGCTACTTCCTTCCCAGCTATGTGTCCTGTGGTGAGCCAGACAGCCTCTCCCTACTGTTTCCTCAGTATGGGAATATTTATCTAGCAAGATTATTGGAAGGATTAAAGGGTCCATGACGTGAAATGCATTTTATAAACTGTAAACTACTGGGGACATGTAAGATGGCTGTTTTATAAGTCAAGTAGAGCCTGGGAGGTCAGAAAAGGAGAGCAATCTGCCAGGCATGGTGGCTCATACCTGTAATCCCCCCTATTCAAGAGACTGAGGTGGGAGGATCACTTGAGCCCAAGAGATCAAAACCAACCTGGGCAACATAATGAGATGCTGTTGTACAAAAATTTTTCTAATTAGCAAGGTGAGGTGGCTTGTGCCAGTAGTCCAGCTACTCGAGGTGGCTTGTGCCAGTAGTCCAGCTACTCAGAAGGCTGAGGTGGGAGGATCACTTGAGCCCAAGAGTTCAAGGCTACAGTGAGCCATGACTATGTCACCACACTCCAGCCTGGGTGACACAGTGAGACCCTGTCTCAAAAAAAGAAAGAAAAGGAGCAATGTGACCATGACTCAAAGCAAGAGCCAGGACCTGAGCTGGGCATCTTCTTCAAAGCCAGGCAAGATTTAGCTAGAGAGTGAGGAATAGGATACACAGCATGTTTCATGCAAGGACATGTTTTGACTTCCATTTAATAAGTATTGAGGAGCTTGCTAATCATTTCAAAGGATACAAATGTGTTTAAGATATAATCCTCGAAGTACAAAACTGGCTGTAAACTCAAAGGAATGCTTATGAGGTAATGTGGCAAGTTAAGGAGAGCAGGACGACTAATCCGTTGGTATATGGGGTTCCTCTACCACCATCTGTGTAGACCCAGGATAGGTCACCATCCCTCTGCAGGCCTTGTTTTCTCAAATATGAAATAAGAGGTTTCACCTCAATGGTCTCTTTCCAACACAGACATTCTATGCTGTATGATTCCAGGTTCAAAGTTCAAAGCTCAGCCATGAGAAATTTAAGTGGGGTCATGGTGACAGCTGTCCCTTCTATCACCTCTCACTCCTTGCACATGAGGGCCTAGATGAGGGCAGCCACATGGGGATGGGAAGAAGGGGATCCAAGATACACTAATTTTAAAATAACAGAACAGAGTTCCACATCAGGTAGAAAAGGATACAGCAAAGAAAACACCAAAGAATAAAGCCTAGAGAGCCAGGAGGCCAAAATAATGCTGCCGACAGAAGCAGGACATGTGAAGTGGGGAAGGGAAAGAGTTGGAATGGCCATGAGGTGTTCGTGGGTGGTATCAGATTTTTGGAAGGGAAGGATGATGAGATTGGATGGGGGCAGCTTCAGTGTGAGAGATCATCAAAGCCACATCACCGAGAAATGCTTGAAAATCATCCCCATTCCCTGTGGCCCACATTTACCTCTGTCCTTGAGACAGAGGCAGAGTAGCCAACAGTGAAAGCTCCAAAAAGACCATGACTGTACAAGCCACAGAAGACGGAACATGCTGTTAGTTCAGGATGAACAAGACCAAGGATAACAGCAGGGTGCTCTCAGCCAAACTCAATACACAGGACATGGTGGGCAGTCCCGGCTGTTCTGATTAAACTTGGTTTCCAGATACTATCTCCCTGTTGTAAAGTTCTTTATCTGGCAGTGAGTAAAAAAGGAAATGTCAGGGAAGACAGCTAGATGTCCCACACGGCACTCACTCATTCACTCCTCTTAGAAGACTGCAATAAGCACCTCCTCAGATTCCAAACTTAGGCCTTGCCCATCATCATCCACCACCCATCTGAATGTATCTCAATGAAAACACACACTAGCTGGGCATGGTGGCTCATGCCTGTAATCCCAGCACTTTGAGAGGCCAAAGCCAGCGGATCACCTAAGGTCAAGAGATCAAGACCAGCCTGGCCAACATGATGAAACCCCATCTCTACTAAAAATACAAAAATTAGCCAGGCATGCAGATGGGCACCTATAAGCCCAGCTACTCAGGAGGCTGAGGCATGAGAATTGCTTGCACCTGGGAGGCAGAGGTTGCAGTGAGCTGAGATCGCGCCACTGCACTCCAGGCTGAGGCACGAGAATTGCTGGAACCTGTGAAGCGGAGGTTGCCAGGGAGCTGAGATCATGCCACTGCACTCCATCCTGGGCAATACAGTGAGCCTCAAGTCTCAAAAAAAAAAAAAAAAGAAAAAAGAAAACACAGGAAACACAGTGGAGAGGAGTTGTAGTATTATCACCTTCTCTGCCCCGCTCACTCTCCTTGAAACCACTGACACTAAGAAATAAGAGGTTAGAACCCTTCTCTAATTACCCTTATCTAGTTACTTAATGTCTCTGTGTTTTCCTAGAAGAAGAATTCAGTACCTATACCAGGTCTACCATGTTTTTGGTCTCACTTAACACTGCTATATGTATGTGCATATCTCCTAATGCACACCAGCAAGAGTTTCTCTAGAAAATTGCTTTTCAACCTTGTTCATGATATTTGTATGACCTACCAGGACACATGCTCTTGATCAAAGGCAACAGGTCTGAGGGCCCCAGAAAGGCCAGGCCCTGTCCAGCCACCGTGAGGGACAAGGGGTTCAACATCTCAACACAACTGAACGAATTCGGCACACAACTGAACGAATTCGGCGCACACCGGGGGAGATCACCTCCTCTAGGGTAGGTGTCAAAGCGTGAAATTCCTGGGCTATATCTATGCACACATGTTCAGTAATAGAAGATAATATCAAATTGCTGTCCAGCATAGTTGTTTCACACACTCCCAACTTCATATCTTCACCAACATTTGGTGCTTGTTGTCAGACTTCTCAAAATGGTAACACATTATGATCTAAATTTGCTAATGAGTGTGAGCATCTTTTATTAGTTTCTTGGCCATCTAGTTTCCTCTTATTAAAATGCACATTTGTATCTTTCTCCTATTTTTCTATTGGGTTCTTTTTTTTTTAAGACAGAGTCTCCCTCTGTTGCCCAGGCTTGTGTGCAGTGGCACAATCTCATCTCACTGCAACCCCCACCTCCTGCGTTCAAGTGATTCTCACCCCTCAGCCTCCCAAGTAGCTGGGACTACAGGCACGCACCACCATACCCGGTTAATTTTTGTATTTTTAGTAGAGATGGGGTTTCGCCATGTTGGCCAGGCTGGTCTCGAACTCCTGGAGGCAAGTGATCTGCCCACCTCAGCCGTCCAAAGCGCTGGGATTATAGACACAAGCCACCACGCCCAGCCAGGTTCTTTTTCCATGGATGTACAGCTCTTCATATATTCTGGATACTATTTATCAGTCACGTATGTTGCAAATATATTCTTACCGTTTTTGGTTTGTCTTTTCACTTTTTTAGTGTCTCTTAATCTTAAAGTCGTCAAATTTATTCTTTTCTTATAGTTACTTTAATTTATATTATGATCAAGAAAGCCTTTTTTTTTTTTTTTTTAAATGGAGACAGGGTCTCACTCCAGTGCAATGGCACAGTCATAGCTTACTACAGCCTCAACTTCCCAGGCTCAAGTCATCCTCCCATCTCAGTCTCCCAAGTAACTAGGACTACAGGCATGGGTCACCATGCCCAGCTAACTTTCTTTTCTTTTTTGTAGAGACAGGGTCTCACTATGTTGCCCAAGCTGGTCCTGAACTCCTAGTCTCAAGTGATCTTCCCACTTCAGCCTCCCAAATTGCTAGGATTACAGGTGTGAGCCACCATGCCCAGCCAAGAAATTCTTATCTAAAGCGACAAAGATATTTTTGTATATTATGTTTGCAAAGATACTGCCTTTTTATTTACGTCTTTAATACACTGAGAATTTGAGGAATATGTAGGGATCCAATTTCATTATTTTTCCCTTAAGGATACACAATTGTCATAGCACCATTTATTGCATAAAATTATCTTTTCCCCAGTGACATGCAATAAATGAACGGATCTGTTTCAGGGCTTTACATTTGGTTTCATTGGTCATTTTGACCATCCCTGGGCCAGTGCCACAATGTCTTAATCACTATGACCCTAAAATATAACTTCATATCTGGTAGGACTGGTACCCACCTTACCATGGACATGCACCCTTCACACTTCCATCTGAGTTCCTCAAAAACATATGGGGATTTTTATTGGGATTGCACTGCATTGCATTGGGATTGCATAAATCTATAGATCAAATTAAGAAGATTGACATGTTCATGATGTTTAATCTACCTACCTAAGTACATGCATATTTCTCCATCTATTTATGTTTCAGTGCTTTTAAAAATATTCTCGCATCTCACAAAAGAAGATATACAAATGGCAAATAAGCACGAGAAGATGCTCAACATCATATGTTATTAGAGAATTGCAAATTAAAACAAGAATGAGATATCATTATATACCTATCAGAATGACCAAAATCCAAAACACTGACAACATCAAATGCTGGTGAGGATATGGAAACCCAGAACTCTCCTTCATTGCTGGTAGGAATGCAAAATGGTACAGGCCCTTTGTTATAGACAGTTTGGCAGTTGTTTACAAAGCTAAACTTACTCTTACCATACAATCCAATCACATTCTTTGGTATCTACCCAAATGAAGGGAGAACTCATGTCCACACAAAAACCTGCATACTGATATTTATTATAGCAGCCTTATTCATAATTGCCAGAACTCAGAAGAAACAAGATGTTCGTCAGTAGGTGAATGGATAAATAAACTGTGGTACATTCAGACAATGGAAAATTATTCAGCACTGAAAAGAAACAGCTATCAAGCCATGAAAAAACATGGAAGAACCGTAAATGCATATTACTACCTGAAAGAAGTCAATCTGTATGATTCCAACTACGTGGCATTCTAGGAAAGGCAAAACTATGGAGATAGCACAAAGATCAGTGGTTATTAGTGGTTGGAGTGGGGGAAGTGAAAGAGATGAACAGGCAGAGAACAGAGGATTTTTAGGGCAGTGAAATTATTTTGTATGACACTATAACATAGATAGATGTCATTATACGTTTGTATACATACCCATAGAATGTACAACACCAAGAGTGAACTCCAATATAAACTATGGACTTTGGATGATAATGTATCAATGTAGGCTCATCACGTGTAACAAACGTACCACTCTGGTATGGGATGTTGATAGTAGGGGAGACTGTGCATGTTGTGGGTGTTGGGAGGGAAGGGAATATATGAAAATTGTACCTTCTACTCAGTATTACTGTGAACCTAAAACTGCTCTAAAAAATAAGCTAGGCTGGGCATGGTGTCTCACAGTGGCCTGTAATCCCAGCACTTTGGGAGGCCAAGGCAGGTGGATCATGAGGTCAGGAATTCAAAACCAGCCTGGCCAAGATGGTGACACCCCATCTCTACTAAAATACAAAAATTAGCCAGGCACGGTGGCAGGCACCTGTTATCCCAGCTACTCAGGAGGCTGAGGTAGGAGAATTGCTGGAACTCAGGCAGCAGAGGTTTCAGTGAGCCAAGATCATGCCACTGCACTCCAGCCTGGGTGACAGAGTGAGACTCTATCTCAAAAAAAACAGAAATAATAAATAAATAAACTCTAAGAAAAGAGTATTTTTGGCTGGGTGCTGTGGCTTATGCCTGTAATCCCAGCACTTTGGAAAGCCACAGCAGCCAGATTATGAGGTCAGGAGTCCAAGACCAGCCTGGCCAACATGGCGAAACCCCATCTCTACTAAAAATACCACAAAAAAAAAGAAAAAAAAAAGTTAGCTGGGCTTGGTGGTGTGCGCCTGTAGTTCCAGCTACTTGAGAGGCTAGGGTAGGAGAATAGCTTGAACCCAGGAGGCAGAGGTTGCAGTGAGCCGAGATCGCTCACTGCGTCTCAAAAAAAAAAAAGAAAAGAAAAGCATCTTTCAAAAAGTTTTTGGGCCAGGCACAGTAGCTCACACCTGTAATCCCAGCACTTTGGAAGGCCGAGGTGGGTGGATCATGAGGTCAGGAGTTCGAAACCAGCCTGGCCAACATGGTAAAATCCTGTCTCTACTAAAGATACAAAATTAGCCGGGCATAGTGGCATGCACCTGTAATCCCAGCCACTCGGGAGGCTGAGGCAGAAGAATCACTTGAACTCAGGAAAAGAAGTTGCAGTGAGCCGAAATTGCACAACTGCACTCCAGCCTGAGTGACAGGGCGAGACTCCATCCCAAAAAAAAAAAAAAAAGGTTTTCAATAAACACTTTTCATGAAGATCTTGTGTATCTTTCAACTTATTGATACTTTGTTTTTGTCACTACTGTAAGTGATAACTTTTAAACATGTATCTTCTATTTCTTATACAGCCATATTAATTCCAGCAATTTGTTAAACATATTAGGTAAAAATAAATTACTTCTTCCTTTCTAATCTTACCTTTTAGTCTAATTATAAAGAGTCAGCTGGGCGCAGTGGCTCACGCCTGTAATCCCAGCAATTTGGGAAGCCGAGGTGGGTGGATCACAAGGTCAGGAGATTGAGACCATGCTGGCTAACACAGTGAAACCCTGTCTCTACTAAAAATACAAAAAAATTAGCCGGGTGTGGTGATGGGCACCTGTAGTCTCAGGTACTCGGGAGTCTGAGGCACGAGAATGGCATGAACCCGGGAGGCGGAGCTTGCAGTAAGCCAAGATCACACCACTGCACTCCAGCCTGGGCAACACAGTGAGACTCTGAAAAAAAAAAAAAAAAAAAAAAAAAGCTAATTATACCTAATTATACCTTTTATTTATATTTCTTATCTTACTGTACTGAGAATCTCAAAAAAAAAAAAAAACAGTGAATACACGTGGTGATACAGGTAGTCTTATCTCTTTTTTTTCTTGTCTTTTTTTTTTTTTTTTTTTGAGACAAGATCTCACTCTGTTGTCCAGGCTGGAGTGCAATGGCACAATCACAGCTCACTGCAGCCTCGGCCTCCCAGTCTCAGGTGACTGTCCCGCCCCAGCCTCCCTTGCCCAGGCTGGTCCGGAACTCCTGGGCTCAAACCACCCACCGGTCTTCCAAAGTGCTGGGATTATAGGTGTGAGCCAGCACGCCCAGCCCAGTCCCGTCATGTCTTGATTCTAACGTTTCACTGTTAAGAATAACATTTGCTGTAGACTTTTGGTACACATTTTTATCAGGTTTATCCTAGTTTGCTAAGCATGAGAATTAAGAATGGGTGTCAACTTTATCACATTTCGTTTCAGCATGTATCAAGGAGACTGTTACTTTTTTCCCTTAATCTGTTAATTTACCAGCTTTTACATTTATTCTGCCTTTGATATTTTTCTTTCCTTTCTTCTAGTTTCTTCTCTCACTTTACTGGTTTCTGCTCTTTTCTCATACTTTCTACCTATAATTTCTCTTTCAAAGTCATTCTGTTTCTCTCTTTTGCATTCGCCAGGGGGTTGGGAGAGCGAAGGGAGGTAGTTCTCAGGGTAATTAATAAATATTTGAATGGCTAAAAGGTGAAATACCTAATAGGTGCCAGATCCTTGAGGTGACCTTATCCAAAACCAGTCTTCAAATGTAACATATTACATTTATATAAGTTGTTCCCGTCTTGGGCTCAAGAAAAAAAAAGTTACTTGAGATGCAGTCACTAGAGGAAGAATTATAGTAGAATGTTTTAAACAGAAATGGTGTTTCACCCTCTAGAGAAACATCGAAAATGCATTAGCTATCATCCGAATTTTCTTTTGAATACAGTACTATATTTAATTTTAACTACTAGCACTTGGGTTCCCCCATTTAATATCTAGAAAGTAGGGTACTAGATTATAAAAATGGCAAGTATCTTAAGAGAGACAAGGAATAATGTTTATGCATTCTGTAATTCAACACTGTATGTTAAAAAGGCCAGCCCATGTCTCTTCTTAATTTTCAAATTAAAGAAACCAAACCCAAATTTCTGAATTCTGGCTAATAATTTAGGAGCCACTTAAAAAAACTTTGCCAAGTTTTTTCATTAGTCTATATTTAATTGTCCTAAAGTCTGTATTTCATTTAACTCCACGAAATGCATATATTTGAGGAAAGATGTTAGAGTAACTGTGATCTAGAAATGAAAAGGGCACTTACACAAGAGAAACAAATCAGCAAACAACTCTGTAACAGAATTCTGGAATCTTTAGTCTTACAAAAAACCACATTAAACATCATAAGAGAATACAACATTTAGTCCACACCTGACTCCAAAGAGTCCCTCAACTACAGCCAGGATTACTTTTTTTTTTTTTTTTGAGACAGTCTCTCTCGCTGTGTCACCCAGGCTGGAGTTGGAGTGCAGTGGTCTGATCTTGGCTTATTGCAACCTCTGCCTCCTGGATTCAGGTGATTCTCGTGCCTCAGCCTCCCAAGTAGCTGGGAGTACAGGCATGCACCACCACATCCGGCTTATTTTTATATTTTTAGTAGAGATGGGGTTTTGCCATATTGCCCAGGCTGGTCTCAAACTCTTGACCTCAGGTGATCAGCCGGCCTCGGACTCCCAAAGTATCGGGATTACAGGTGTGAGCCACAGCTCCTGGCCAAAATCTTTATTTTGTGATTTCTACAAACCTTTAATCACTTTTAGATTTTAAACATTTTTCCAACCTCTATAAGCTAGAATAGATGGGGATCTGTTTTTTAACAGAAATTTTAAGCTGTTTTAGAGAAAAATAAACTTGGCTCAAATGACAAATGTGAAAATATCAAAACTACAAAGCATAGGAGGATGTGGGAAAGGGTTGTAGTGTTCTTCACAACACATATGAAAGTATTTCCCAAATATATATATTAAATGTCCTTCAAATATAACAGAAGTTAAATGCAAAATAGCATACATATACCTATCCAAAAGCTGTTAGTAATTTTAAATAAGGTTTGATAAGTAAATTGGCCTCCACCAAAGATCCAAAGATATACTAGTAAAGCTTGATGCCACTAAGGAGGGAGAGAGCCTGGTTTAAATGACTGAAATTCAGGCAGCAGCTTATGAGCACATCAATTAAACATCTAACGAACAAGAACTGGGGATGTGCCACTATGTTAAGCACCAAGAATGTGGCTCTAGAAGAGCAACAGTCTAATAGGTAAGCTATTTGTGGAAGTGCCCAAGGAAAATTCATGGAAAGAAGAACTATAGGGCCTGGCATGGTGGCTCATGCCTGTAATCCCAGCACTTTGGGAGGCCGAGGTGGGCGGATCACCTGAGGTCGAGAGTTCAAGACCAGCCTGACCAACATGGAGAAACCCCGTCTCTACTAAAAATACAAAATTGGCCAGGCATGGTGGCACATGCCTGTAATCCCAGCTACTAGGGAGGCTGAGGCAGGAGAAACATTTGAACCCGGGAGGCAGAAGTTGCAGTGAGCCGAGATCGCACCATTGCACTCCAGCCTGGGCAACAAGAGCAAAACTCTGTCTCAAGAAAAAAAAGAACTGTAACAGAAGTATATGCAAGCCGTTGGGGAGATGGGAGGTCTGGGGAGATAGCACAAGAGGGAGGAGAAGGAGCCCACGATGTCTAAGGAGGGAATCAGAAAAACTTCACATAGGGGCATCTGAGTCAAGGACTGAAGTCAGAATGTGAGTGTCCAGGCACACAGAGGGACAAGTGACAAATGTGAATGGACAAAAATTACACAGTGCACCAGATAATGTGGGGAAGGTCTTTACCTCACATGTCAGCCAAATAAGCATTATCCTTTCAAGATAACAAAAACTGTAAGCAAATAATTCTTGATGCCAATCCAAAACATGTAATCGAGTTTTGATGGAATTTGGTAAGGAATGCCTGATGTCCAAAATTAAAAAAAGAAATAGACCAGGTTTAAGTCCTTCAGGAGGGAACACATCTTGGGCTGACTGATGCGGGTGAGTAAGGGTTTGAGGGTTTGCACTTGCAAAGGTGTAGGAGGCTAAGGTTACTTAGGATGCATGAAAGGACCTCAGCAGTGGACGCGGCTGAAAGGATGCATGGAGGTAGGGGAGAAGGTATCCAGAACAGAGGCTGAAAACATGGGAAAGTGTTGGAGACCTGGGCCTAAAGGGACTGTGACATGGCACTAAAAAGTTTGTGTGTTCAATGAGATACCATCTCACACCAGTTAGAATGGCAATCATTAAAAAGTCAGGAAACAACAAGTGCTGGAGAGGATGTGGAGAAATAGGAACAATTTTACACTGTTGGTGGGATTGTAAACTGGTTCAACCACTGTGGAAAACAATATGGTGATTCCTCAAGGATCTAGAACTAGAAATACCATTTGACCCAGCCATCCCATTACTGGGTATATACCCAAAGGATTATAAATCATGCTGCTATAAAGACACATGCACACGTATGTTTATTGCGGCACTATCCACAACAGCAAAGACTTGGAATCAACCCAAATGTCCATCAGTGACAGACTGGATTAAGCAAATGTGGCACATATACACCATGGAATACTATGCAGCCATAAAAAAGGATGAGTGTGTCCTTTGTAGGGACATGTATGAAGCTGGAAACCATCATTCTCAGCAAACTATCGCAAGAACAGAAGACCAAACACCGCATGTTCTCACTCATAGGTGGGAACTGAACAATGAGATCACTTGGACTCTGGAAGGGGAACATCACACACCGGGGCCTATTATGGGGAGCAGGGAGCGGGGAGGGATGGCATTGGGAGTTATACCTAATGTAAATGATGAGTTGATGAGTGCTGACGAGTTGCTAGGTGCAGCACAACAACACGGCACAAGTATACATATGTAACAAACCTGCACGTTGTGCACATGTACCCTAGAACTTAAAGTATAATAAAAAAAAAAAAAAGTTTGTGTGTTATCCTCTGGGCAAGGGAAGACCACCATGGGCTCTTTATGCAGGAGAGGACCATGAAATGTGTGCCTTACAAAGATCTCTATGGCAGCCACATGGAGACTGGAAATACACACAGCATCAGGAGGCTCTAATGTTACTGAGTGAATGTTTGTGTCTTCCCAAAAATGGTATGTTGAAATCTAATCCCCAGTGTGACGGTAGAAAGAGGAAGGTCTTTGGTAAGTAATGAGGTTTTGAGGATAGACCCTTCATGAAGGGGATCAGTGCCCCTATAAGAAGAGTCTAGAGAGCTACCTTTCTGCCTGATGAGAACACAGTGAAAAGTCAAGTGTCTGCAGCCTGGAAGAGAGCTCTCACCAAAATCTGAGCATGTGAACACCCTGATCTCAGACTTGCAGCCTCTAGAAGCGTGAGAAATAAATGTCTGTTGTTTGCAAGCTATCCAGTCTATAGTACTTTGTTGTAACAGTTTGAACTGGCTAAGACATATGGAGAGAGACTCTGAGGGTTTGAATTGTGTTGGAGACAGTAGGGATGAAAAAGAAGTGATTAATTCGAGATATATTTAGGAGGTAGAAATCAATATAATTTCTTGATAGACTAGTATAGAAATTAAAGATAACCAAAACTTTTAGTTTGGTAAATAAATGGTACATCATTAACTGAAAAAGGAAAAGATTGTCTGAGAAGATGATAATTATAACTAACACTGAGCACTATTCTAAATCCTTTAAAGCACTGACTCATTTAGTCTTCACAACAACCGTATAAAGTCCCTAATCTACAGATGGAAAAAACCAATGCACAGAAAGGTTAATAAATTTGCCCAAGGTCACACAGCCAGAAATGGCAGAACCAAGATTTGAACTCAGACACACTCTCAACTACCACATTACACTGTACGGTACCCAACCAGTTAAATGTCTCCATGTCTGAGGGACATCAAGGGAGTTGTTTTAATTCGCATTTGGAAAACAGACCTAGGGCTCACAAGAATATGGCTATGAATTTTAGTGTCATCAACATAATTCTATTTCCTGAGGCCATGGGAAAAATGAGATGGACATTTAGAGTGAAGAGAGAACCAAAATGTAAGGCGCAGCAAGACAGATCCAAGAAGGACACTAGGAAGGAGATTTTTCAACCAGTGATCATCCACAGGCTAGCTCAGTTGCCATACCACAGAGGTACAAACTTGAAGTGGTCTGGACCTTCTCCGTGTGAAAATGGCGAACCCATTCACTATTTGCTAGATGAATGAATTTAACATCTAGCTATTTGCTGGATTTACCATCTAGCTAAAGAATAGCTAAAAGATTCCAGCTTAGATCATGTCATCAGGAAAGGAGGCCTGATAGAGTATGAAACTGGGAAAACAAGAAAAACAAACAAAAAAATGGATGCTCTCAGCTCTTGAAAGGATGATTTATACCCGTGTTTGAGCAAAGTGACTTCTGCCTTCAGAGAAGCAGCAGCAAAGCTAGCTCCTCTCTCAGGCAGCACCCCATCTCATCCATCACCCACTTCCCCCACCTGCCCCCAGCCTACACCCTAAGAGGGCCCCAGCCATGCTGCAGCAACACCAGAAGCGCACAAGAAAACGTGCTGGCGCATAGACAGCGCAAGTAAATAATGGCTCCTGTGATAATCAGCTTTTGTTTTTAATGGGCTTCACATGACTCATCAGCTATCATGTGTGCTATAGCCTGAGCTCTGGCTCTAAATCAAACAAGTTTAAAGGGAGGAAGAAAGGAATAACAGCAAAAGAGGAGCAGATATCTCAAGAAGCCTTAATCCTACAGAGGAAAATCAGAAATGGAGGCAGGGAGAAGACACTTTCCCCGTTGAGCACTCAGGTACCGAGGGTCCAGAGAGGGCGGAAGCTAAAACAGCTGCAGAGAGAGGCAGCCTAGTTGCCATGGTGCCATCCTGCCAGCCAGCAAGGTTTCATCAGACCGTCCCCTTTCTGCCACAGTTCCTGTCTTGTGGGCAGCAGAAGCACCAAGAAAGAAGAAAAACAGTTGTTTGTATTCTTATGGCCGCAGAGTCGTAGCTCTACAACCTATTTCTACAAGTGACAAGGAGAAAGAGCTAAGAAACAGAGAAAGCAGCCAAGATGGGGCTAAACTCCTTTGGAATGTATTTAATCTAACTTCATTCTATGGATAAAATGCCCTCGTGAATAAACACTCATCCCCAAAACATCTTTTTTCTTTTTTTTTTTGGTATTTATAATCCAAGAACCTTGACACAGAATGTCCGCTTTTTATCAAGGCTCTTTCCCACAATGACTTCTGATAATGGGGCTTGGGGTTCATTCCCAGGTGAAAAGCATGAGTTTGTGGCAAAGAAAACAGTATTTTTTGGTCACCACACTGGAATGGAAGCCAGGAGACTCTGAAGGATGACTTGGCACTAATACAAATCAGCAAATGACTTTAGCACTTCTAAGCCTCAATTTCTTCATCTGTAAAATGAGAAGAATGGACTGGGTGAACACGAAGTCCTTCCACTCTCTTAACCTATGCTCATGGGTGCTCAGGGCAAGGGAACCCTTCCAGGTATCTCTTGTGATATTAGGCTGTCCATGTGTCAGGACCGTGATTGTGCCTCCAGGGACACACAAGTGTGAGAGTGGCTACAACTCAGTGGAAGGAATAAGCAAACACATACACACTCACAAAGTTAGATCCCTGTATTTGATTAAACCATGGGTTAGTGGACAGGAACCATGTCTTCCACATCTTTACACACTCAATATCCAGCACTTACCAGGCACTGGGCTTAACAAATGTTTACTGCATGCAATTTCAGGCAAATCTTTAAAATATCATATTATGAAACTTTTCAGACTGCCAGTTATGGATTGAATTGTGTTCCCCTAAAATTCACATGCTGAAGCTCTAATTCCCAGTACCTCAGAATATAATGTTTTTTGGAGCTAGGACCTTTATAGAGGGAATCAAGTTAAAAAGAGGTCATTAGGGTGGGTCCTAATCTTCCCTCATGGTCTCTTCACAAGAAAGGAACTGTGATCACAGATATGAACACAGGGAGGATGGCATGAAGAGACATAGGGAGAAGACAGCCATCCACAGCTAAGCAGAAAGGCCTAAAACGGATTCTCCCTCACAGTCCTCAAAAGGGACCAACCCCACTGACATCTTGATCTTAGACTTTCAGGCTCCACAACTGTGAGGAAATACATTTCTGTTTTTGAAATCATAGTTTTAAAGCCACCCAGTTTATGGCACTTTGTTATGGCAGCTCTAGTAAACTAATACAATATCCAGAAGTAGAGAGAATTATATAATGAAATCTCCCATTACACCACCCAGATCTTTCACTCCAGCATACTTCACTTTGCATCTCTAAAATATATGGACATTTCCTTACATAACAACAATACCCTTATCAAACCTAACAGAATTAACACTAATTGAAAAGCACATTTAATTCCCAGAAGAAATAAACCTTACACTAAAACACACACTTACATTCCTCCATTAAAACTATTAACACTATTAGGCCGGGCACGGTGGCTCATGCCTATAATCCCAGCACTTTGGGAGGCCGAGGCGGGCAGATCACTTGGGGTCAGAAGTTTGAGACCAGCCTGGCCAACATGGTGAAACCCCATCTCTACTAAAAATACAAAAATTAGCCAGGCATGGTAGCTTGGGGTCCCAGCTACTCAGGACGCTGAGGCAGGAGAATTGCTTGATCCTGGGAGGCAGAAGTTGCAGTAACCCAAGATTGTACCGCTGCACTCAAGCCTGGGTGACAGAGCAAGACTCTGTCTCAAATTTAACAAAGGAAAGGGAAAGGGAAAGGAAGAAAGAAAGAGAAAAGAAAGAACGCTGTTAACACTATCAAAAACAAAACACCAGTAAGCTTGAATTTTTGTCAAACAACCCTCAGAGGATAAGCAAGACTCTCAGAATAATTCAATTTCTTAATCAGCTCTCATATTCAACAATTACCTGAAAGTAAAAACCTGTGTTTATTTATTCACGTACAGAAAATAAAGGAAAAATGCAGTCAGTATTCATACCCACTCCCTGGTCACTGAAAATTCACTTTTCAAACTAATCCCTAGAAATTTAGTAGACATCATTAAGTCTTTAGTTTAAAAATAATATGTGCACTGGTATTGTGTGTTATATTGCACATAATTTAAGCGCATGAAAATTGACATGACAGAGCTCAAAACCACTACCAAAAAAAAAAAAAAGATAAATACAAAACCATACCTTGCCAGGGTAGAGAACCGCTTGTTGTAATTTTCTAAAACGTTAGAGACGGGAGTTACCAACGCTTCAGCAATTGACAATTTCCAATCACATGTCCTCTTCAGGAAGGTTACTTTTTGTCTGAGGTTAAGACAGGGAGAAATGTTAAAGTCAGAATGGCCTACTTAAAAAGGTTTTCAAAAGACTCTTTTGAAAAGCATTCGCTCCATCAACTTTCAAAACAGGCATCGCTGTAAAAACCCACAATCCAGCTAATTAGTCTCAGCTGTTTGTCATATGGCACTGCAGACCAGTCAAGTGATTTTTGCCCCTTTCAAGCTTACCAAGTTCCAATTCGACTGGCCACTCAGAGGGCGGCTTTATTAACCTCTTCTGGTATTAGAAGACTCGTACTTCAGCTCTTTCTTCCTCCCCCCTACCCCGTGAATCAAAAAAGTAGAACATTTGTTTTCTCGAGAAAATATTTAGAAAAGTATTGTATTCTCAAGGCCCTTGAAGGTTATATTCGTATTGTTGCTTACAAATACAATGCCTCATCCAAACAAACGATATGTGAGATCAAATGGAAGTGGCAGGAGGGAAGCGGCTGGATTACTTACCAGACCTTGCAGCTGGCCTCCAATTCCATAAGTAAAACTGCCTACAAGGGAGTCCACCCAGATATCTTGCTGGCATCTCAATCCAACATGTCCTGTACTCACCTCCTCTGCTTTTCTCCACAACCTTGCTTCAATCCCACTTCTCTTCCTGTGTCTTGAATCACACAATCCCAACACACACAGCCAGAAATCTGATGGTTCTCATTAACTCCTCCCTCTCTGCCCCTCCCACTTCCAATTGGCCAGCAGGTCCTAAGGATATTCATCATCTCGCCTTTACTCCAAGTTTTGATTATTTCTTGGACGGCTATAATAAACCTCTTATTTGGTTTTATGATCCCCACGTATTCTTGACTCTGATCCATCCTCCACACCACACCCAAAGTGATCTTTCCAAAAGGCAAATGAGAGTCCATCACTCTCCTGTTAATGGCTCCCCACAATCTCCACAATAAAATTCCTACTCCTTAAGCTTCTGCCTTCAGTATCACCTGCCTCCTGCCTATAAGCTGCCAGAGTCCAGCCATCAGAATTCGTTGTAATTCTCTAAGTTAAGTGGTTCTCAAACTGTGGTTCCAAGACCAGTATTACCAGCATCTTCTACGAGCTTACTATATTTGCACATTCTTGGGCCCACCCCACTGAATTAGAAATGCTGAGGATAGGGCACAGCTGTCTGTGGTTCAACAAGCACTCCAGGTGATTCTGATACACACTAAAGTGTGAGAGCTGCTGCTCTAACTGCACCAAGCTCTGTTCACCAAGAGAATCAGCTCCTTGGCTCCTTGTGCCAGCAATGCTGAGCTGGATGCACCTTCCCTGTGCTTAGTATTTCTACAACTGGTCACCCCTGTATGCTAATTATTCAATTTATTTCTTGGTCTTTGTTGTTGGTTTGTGACGATCTTGAAGACGGGGTTGTATCTTGTTTTTTATTCATTCACCCCCCAACGAGTTATTGAGCACTTATTAATTATTGGGTGAAATGTTGGACATAGAACTAATCAATGTATCCCTTACCTCTAGGAGAAGCTACGCTTTCATTTTGGCAGCTCAACGTGTGACTGAAGACTCAATCTGTCCAATCTAAAAAAACTACCACCAGCCTCAAGAACTGTGGGCAGCTAAGAAAAGTCTGAGCACAACCAGTCTGACATCTCTTCTCATGGTAAATGAAATGGAAGTTTTGTTTCATACCTGATGAAAATCTCATGAAAATGCACCCCTTTCTCTTTTATATATCACAGCAACCTCGAGAATTTTGAGAACAATTTAGTAAGAAAAATGTATCAAGATTTTTAAATCCCAGATGAAAATTCATTAGAGTTAGCTTCCTTTAATTACAAGTTCATATTAGCACTTCTCAAGCCTCAAGATATATAGGAATCTCCTAGGGATCTTTCAAAATGCTAATTCTGATTCAATATTCACGTAGGGGGAGATCAAGACCTTACCGGCTAACACAGTGAAACGCCGTCTCTAGAAACACAAAAAATTCGCTGGGCGTGGCGGTGGGTGCCTATAGTCCCAGCTACTCAGGAGGCTGAGGCAGGAGAATCGCGTGAACCCAGGAGGCGGAGCTTGCAGTGAGCCGAGATGGCGCCACCGCACTCCAGCCTGGGCGGCAGAGCGAGACTCCGTCTCAAAAAATAAAAAAATAAATAAATAATTTCTGTAGGGGGCCCAGGAGTCTGTATTTCGAGTAAGCACCCAGGTGATGCCCAGGTAATACCGACATTCCTAACTCTGGAACTATAATTTGAATAGCAAGTAAAATTATTACAACAATACCATTTTTCGTAGTCTGCTTAAAGCAATAAAACCTTTTTTGGATGCTTTTGCATTAAAATCTTTCTAAAATATCTTTCAGACTTCAGAATAAAGATGGCATGCTCAGCATGTACATGTGGTTCTGCTTCCTCCCAAAATCTCACTAAGATAACAATAAAGAATGTTTTATTTCTTTTAGACATAAACTCACAAGGACAAAGATCAGGTAGTGGAAGCAACAAAATGGTAGAGGCTAGAGAGTAGATGGACTAGAGGTAACTGATTAACAGACCTCGGAAAGCTGACTCTTTATCTGCCAGTAGGGAAATCCAAGAAGGAACTCATCACAGAATCTCCAGAAAGTCTCAGGGATTCAGAACCCCAAAACTTCTGGAATTCGGGGGACCGTAAAATCGGGACTCAAAACAGACAGAATGGTGGTCATCTGCTTAAAAAGCAGCTCAGCTTTTTAAGAAAAGAAAGAAAGAACTACCAAATAGAAAATAATGAGCAAAATGGCATAGTAAGTCCCTATCTATCGATAATTACTTGAAATGTGAATGTATTACATTCTCCAATTAAAAGACATAGAGGCTGGGCATGGTGGTTCTTGCCTGTAATCCTAGCACTTTGGGAGGCCAAGGCGGGCAGATCACTTGAGCTCAGTTCAAAACCAGCCTAGCCAACATAGTGAAACTCCGTCTCTATTAAAAATACAAAAAAACTAGCCGGGCGAGGTGGTGGGCGCCTGTAGTCCCAGCTACTGGGGAGGCTGAGGCAGGAGAATGGCGTGAACCCGGGAGGCGGAGCTTGCAGTGAGCTGAGATCCGGCCACTGCACTCCAGCCCGGGCGACAGAGCAAGACTCCGTCTCAAATAAATAAATAAATAAATAAAAACAAAAGGCATAGAATGACAGAATATATATAAAAAATAAGATACAATTATTTGCTGCCTGAAAGAGAGTCGTTTTAGATTTAAGGGCAGACAGACTGGAAGTGAAGGGATGGAAAAAAATATTTCATGCAAATAGAAACCAAAAGAAAGCAGGGGTGACTATACTTATATCAGAATAGACTTCAAGTAAAAAACAGTCCCAAGAGACCAAGAAGGTAGTTATGTGGTGACAAGGAGGTGAATTCATCAAGCAGATATAACAGTTGTAAACATGTAGGCACCCAACATCAAAGTACCTAAATATATAAAGCAAATACTAACCAAACTGAAAGGAGAAATAGATAATCATACAATAATAGTAAGGGATTTGAATACCCTAATTTCAACAATGAACAGATCATCCAGATAGAAAATCAATAAGGAAATGGCAGGTCTGAACAATATTATAGAACAAATAGAATTAACAGGCACATACAGAACTTTCTATCCAACTATAGGAGAATATACATTATTCTCAAGTGCACATGGAATATTCTTCAGGATAGAACATATAGTAGGCCACAAAACAAGTCTCAACAAATTTAAGAAGATTGAAATCATACTAAGTATCTTTTCTGACCACACCAACATGTAACTAGAAATCAATAACAGGAAGAAAACTGAAAATTTCGCAAATATGTGGAAATTCAGTAACATAATCCTGAACAGCTACTTGGTCAAATAAAATCAAAAGGAATTTTTTTTAATCTCGAGATACATGGAAATAGAATATAACACATCAAAATTTTATGGGATTCAGCAGACGCAGTTTTAAGAGGGAAGTTTACAGTGATAAATGGCCTCCATTAAGAAAAAAGAAAGATCTTCAGTAAACAACCTAAGTTTATACTGCAACAAACTAGAAAAAAGGGAACAAAATAAGCCCAAAGTTAGAAGAAGGAATGAAATAATAAAGATTGGAGCTAAAATTCAATAGAGACCAAAAAAATTTTTAAAAAAAACCAGAAAAGAAAGAAAAGATGAATAAAACTAACTATTTTTTGAAAAAATAAAATTGACAAAACTGGCTGGGCGCAGTGGCTCATGCCTATAATCCCAACACTTTGGGAGGCCGAGGCGGGTATCACCTGAGGTCAGGAGTTTGAGACCAGCCTGAGCAACATGGCGAAACCCCATTTCTACCAAAAATACAAACATTAGCCGGGCGTGGTGGCGGGTGCCTGTAATCCCAGCTGCTTGGGAGGCTGAAACAGGAGAATCACTTGAACCTGGGAAGCAGAGGTTGCATTGAGCTGAGATTGCACCACTGCACTCCAGCCTGGGTAACACAGCAAGAATCCGTCCTCAAAAAATTAAATAAATTGTATTTTACTGAGGCGGAGAGAGAGAGAAAGAGAGACAGAGAGAGAGAGAAAACTTTACCTAGTCTAAAAAAAGAGTAAAAACTCAAATTAATAAAATTGTAAATGAAATAGGAGGTGTTACAACTGATACCACAGAGGTACAAAGAATAATAAGAGATACTCTAAATAATCCAGTCAGGTACAGTGGCTCACGCCTGTAACCCCAGCACTTTGGGAGGTCAAAGTAGGTAGATCACTTGAGGTCAGGAGTTCAAGACCAGCCTGGCCAACATGGTGAAACCCCGTCTCTACTAAAAATACAAACATTAACTGGGGCATGGTGGTGCGCACCTATGATCCCAGCTACTTGGGAGGATGAGGCAGGAGAATCACTTGAACCCAGGAGGCAGAGGTTGCAGTGAGCTGAGATTGTTCCATTGTACTCCAGCCTGGGTGACAAAGTGAGATTCCATCTTAAAAAAAAAAAAAAAGACCAAAAAAAGTGTGATTACATCAAACTAAAGCTGCTGCACAGCAAAGGAAACAATAAAATGGAAAGGCCACAATAAAATGGCCGGGCATGGTGGCTCACACCTGTAATCCCAGCACTTTGGGAGCCCAGAGGCAGATCACTTGAGGGCAGGACTTTGAGACCAGCCTGACCAACATGGCAAAACCCCATCTCTACTAAAAATACAAAAATTAGCTGGACATGGTGGTAGGCACCTGTAATCCTGGCTACTCAGGAGGCTGAGGCACGAGAATCACTTGAGTCCAGAGGCAGAGGTTGCAGTGAGCGGAGGTCGTGCCACTGAACTCCAGCCAGGTGACAGAATGACACTCCACCTCAAAAAACAAAAAAAAAGAAAGAAAGAAAAGGCAACGTATAGAAGGAAAAAAAAAATGTAAATCTGATAAGGGTTTAATATCCAAAATATACAAGAACCTCATACTACTGAATACCAAAAACACACCCAAAAGAAAAAAAAATTTAATGGGCAAAATACCTGAATAGACATTTTTTCAAAGAATACATAAAAAATGGTCAACAAGTATATGAAAAAGTGCTCGACATCACTAATCATCAGAGAAATGCAAATCAAAACCACAATGATTTTGATTACCTCACATCTGCTGGGATGGCCAATTAGAAGAAAAAAAAAAAACAAGAGGTAAGTGTTGGCAAGGATATGGAGAAAAGGGGCCCTTGTACACTGTTGGTGGGAATACAGAGTGGTACAGCCACCATGGAAAACATTATGGAGGTTCTTTAAAATAATTTTTTCAAAAATTTTAAAAATAGAATACCATAGGATTTAGCAATCCTCCTTCTGGGTATAATACATCCGAAAGAATTGAAATCAGGATTTCTAAGTGGTATCTGTACTCCCATGTTCACTGCAGCATTATTCACAATAGCCAAGACTTAGAAGCAACCTAAATGTCCATTCACAATGAATAAATGAAGAAAATGTGGTCTATACATACAATGGAAAAGTATTCAGCGTTAAAAAAGAAAGAAATCCTGCCATCTGTGACAATACGGATAGGTGTGGAAGCTATTAGACTAAGTTAAATAAGCCAGACACATAAAGAAAAATACTATGTGATCTTCCATATATTTAATATATAGAATCTAAAATGTCAAACTCTACACGCATGGTGGCCACTCCTGTAGCCCCAGCTACTCAAGAGGCTGAGGCACAATAATTGCTTGAGCCCATGACTTCAAGGCTGCAGTGAGCTATGATCACATCACTGCACTCCAGCCTGGGCAGCACAGCAAGATCTTGTTTCTAAAAGAAAAAAATGTAATTAAAAAAAAAAATACTCAAACTCCCAGAAGCAGAGAGCAGAATGATGGTTGCCAGGGACTGGGAGGAAGGGGAAATGGGAAGGTCACAGTTAAAGGGAACAAGCTTCAGTTATGCAAAAATAAATAAGTTCTGAAAAGCTATTATACAGCATAATGTCTATATAATACTAATACTGTATTATATACTGAAACCTGCTAAGAAGATAGGTCCAGTGTTAATTGTTCTTAAAACACACACACACACACAAAGCAATAATAATAATAAAGGAGGCAGGATAAAACTTTGGGAGATGACGGATATGTTTATGGCCTTGATGGTGGCGATGGTTTCATGGGTGAATAATTATCCCCAAATTCATCAAGATCTATATATTAAATATGTATAGCCTTTTATCTGTCAATAATACCTCCATAAAGTAAAAATAAACTGTTGAGTAGGGGAAGGAAAGAATGAACAAACAAATGTAGGAACAAATGAACAAACTCAGGTAAGAAAGAGGAGATGAAAATGGTACACTTGTAGCAGGGGTGGATGGAGGAATGAGCTAAATTCTCTTCTTCTGTAATAAAGTATCGACAGATAATGACTAAAACTGAAAAACTGACCATAGGAATAGAAACATGTCATTTAGAGACTAGATGTGTAAACTACTGCAAGAGTTCACTGGTTAACTCTGGGGAGCAGGAAATGGGCTGGGGGAGAGGAGTCTACTGGTTTTTTGTAACAGGCGTTGTAGAACAATGTCCATGTATAACTTTGGTAAATTTGGCAGGGCATGGTGTCTCATATCTGTAATCCCAGAACTTTGGGAGGCAGAGGTGGGCAGATCACTGGAGGCCAGGAGTCTGAGACCAGCCTGGCCAACATAGGGAAACCCCGTCTCTACTAAAAATACAAAAATTAGTTAGGTGTGATGGCACACACCTGTAATCCCAGTTACTTAGGAGGCTGAGGCAGGAGAATCACTTGAACGAGGGAGGCGGAGGTTACAGTGAGTCAACATCACGCCACTGCTCTCTAGCCCGGGTGACATAGCGAGACTCTGTCTCCCAAAAAAAAAAAAAAAAAAAAAAAGCTTTGGTAAATTTTTAAAAATTAATTATTACAAAAAAAAATTTAATGCCCATGGGTTTTTTTTTTTTTTCTTGGAGGATTCAGGACATCACAATAAACCTCACTAACTTGCCATGCTACGTCCTCAAGACCTAGGACCTACACTGAAGTAGGATGTTGAGGATCTGAGTCTGGAGACAGACTGTATGACTTTAATTCTCAACTTTACCACTCACAGGCCATGTGACCTTGAGCAAATTACTTAACCTTTCTGTCTCAGTTGCCTCATCTGTGGAACAGGAATAATAATAGGATTACTTTGCATGGATTTAATTATGTATACCTATAAAATGCCTAAAACTGTGTTTGACACAAAGGAAATGTTCAATAATAGCTATTCTTTTTAATGTATGTTTGCCTCCATAATAAATGGCTCCTGACCACTGTATTGATTTCGTGTCTTTTGTTAATTTATATTTCCTTCTCCCTGCCCTCACCTTTGCTATCAGTCAGGCAGCTATCCCTCACCACAGTAATCCGTGTGCCTTCCTGGGTCAACCCCTACCCCTTCCGATGCACTGTTTTTAATTGACAAGGCACCTGGAAACCAAATAACCCAGATTATTAGAACTGTGTGTAAAATGAAGAAAAATGGGCACCAAAAAATGTTCTGAAAGTTGCTCTGTGAGGCAGGTTGGCAATTTTCAGTATATTAACCACTGTCTAACTCAGAACCCTTTGGCCTTACTATTAACTGTGGGTCAGCAGGTTGGGTGACACTTGGTGGGACCAACCAACCCAGTTTAGTGGAGACCGTCTGAGTTATAGCACTGAAAGTCCTGAATCCCTGGAAACCATATCCCAGCATTGGGCAAATTACTTCATCCTCTTGAGCCTGTTTCATCATCTGTATAATGAAGGATAATATCTGCTTTGTAAGATTCTTGAGGATTAAATGAGAAAGTGTTTGTATAATTCTTGACACATATGGTAGCTGTAGCTATTATACTCACTTGCATATTGTTATTATCAACTCTAGTATCAGGTAAAAAAGAAAGTATTCTTAGAAACATAACCTATAATTTGCTTTATATATAGTGGACTTCAGGAAGCTGCAATGTTTGCTTTTGTGAATTTCCTTCCCATTTTGTAATACACATTTTGTTTCAGGGACTAAGACATATTAAAGAAATTTAATAGTTTAACATTTCTGATTTCTCTACTGGACAAAAGCCTGGCCGATTTCCACTATCTTTTCATAGACATGACTCTTTTACACTATGGGATCCCTGGGTTATTTATGTTAGTAGCTGCTTCTAAACTTGTAGACAGAAATCAGCCTGTCACCTCACAAAGGACATCAGGCATCATATCTGAAATTTGTTTTTAATTTCCATTTCACTTTTTTCCTTCATAATAGCACCAGATTATTCAGTCTTCTAATTATTTAGTGAATTCAGTACATTTGCATGGGGCTGAACATCTGCATCTGCATTTCTAAGTTCTAAGCCAAATCATTCACTATATATGTCAATTCTATCCCTGAAAAATAAGGGCTTTTATCACCAAACAGATGAACTACCATTTCTGACCTCAAAAGCTGAAGCAACTCCCTACTCCACAGTTATTAATGACAGCCTGAAGGAAATGGCTCACATCTATGCACCCCACAGACACAAGGGCAAAGTTGCTATAAGAACAGTTACAAACTTTGGGATAGATAATGGAAAGCATCACAAGTTACTCAAAGCCAAAATATGGCCTAGGAACCCTCTAAGCAGCAGCAGAGACAGCAGAAAGAGCCGGGCAGATAAGACTCTTAATAAAGGCTCCCATGGCCTCTTCTCCCATACTCATATTTCTTCTCCAACCAGTGTCCAAGGCCTGTGAGCACAAAACACAGGAGAACACAGAACTTCAGAGAAGCCTTGAGGGGCAACTGGTCAACCAATTAGGGCAGGTGAAAATGGATCTAGGACTGGCGCAGAATCACCTAGGGTATTTGAGGAAAATTCAAAATTCTGGGTCCCATCCAGGCCTCCGAATTAGGATCTCTGCAAGGGAGGCCTAGGGAATTTGCATTTATAACAAGCTTCCCAGGGGCGTTCTGGTTATACGCAATCAAGCTTGTAAGCCACTGTTCTAGGGAGACAACAGATGGCAAAAATGTACAACTATAGTTAGGCAAATAGCCTGTACATCAAGATTATATCTAACTTCTACTAGCCTCAGATACCAAATCTGTAAAATAGGGATAATAACACTGACCTAGCAAGGTGGATGTGAGAATTAAATGAAACAAATAATAGCCTCACACACAGTGCCTCACATACGGCAAGTGCTCAATAAAAGTCCATTCCCGGCCGGGTGCGGTGGCTCAAGCCTGTAATCCCAGCACTTTGGGAGGCCGAGGTGGGCAGATCACGAGGTCAGGAGATGGAGACCATCCTGGCTAACACAGTGAAACCTCGTTTCTACTAAAACTACAAAAAATTAGCCAGGTGTGGTGGCAGACGCCTGTAGTCCCAGCTACTCGGGAGGCTGAGGCAGGAGAATGGGGTGAACCTGGGAGGTGGAGCTTGCAGTGAGCTGAGATCACCCCACTGCACTCCAGCCTGGGCGACAGAGCGAGACTCCGTCTCTAATGAAGACTTACGACAATAGTTTCTGTTTTGAATAAATATCACCAAGGAAAGCAGATAGCTAGGAAAGTTAAGGCCTCAATGTTAATGACTCATCAACTACAAAGGCCGAGGTCAGCAGCTTTAACCAGCGATTGAGTTATGAAATGTTCCTGCAGACAGTGATTCTCAAGCTTCAGGGTGCATCAGAGTCACCTAGATGGCTTTAAAACACAGGCTGTAGGCCCCACCAGAGTTTCAGATTCAGTAGGTCTGGAGTGGGGCTGAAAATCTGCATTTCTAAGTTCCCAGGTGGTGCTGATGTTACTGGTCCTAATCTGACACTTTGCAATAAAACAAAACAAAACAAAAAAAAAACTATGCTGTGTATATTTCCTGTTTGACACTAGACTGGTTAGTTACATGTATATAGAGGAAAAAACTAAGAAACCAACAATTTCCGAGGCTGTGCTGCCTCTGTCCCTGAGAATCTTACTATGTTGTTTGAACGATGCATACAGAGGACAGGGAGATTTGAATTCTATCTTCCCACTCACTTGCTGTGTGACTCTGCATGAGACATATGATCTCTTCCAGCCTGAGTTTACTCATGCTGGAAGTAAAGGTGAGCTAGGCACTGGTTCCCAAACCAGGCTGTCCACCATCAATCACTACAGCAGTATTTTAAATAAAACATAGATTCCCGAGCCCTCACCACAAACCTAATAAATTAGAATCTCCAAAGGAGAGACTGAAAAATGTGTTGTTGTTCCTTGTGGGTATGTTTTTTTTAATTATTATTATTATACTTTAAGTTCTAGGGTACATGTGTACAACATGCAAGTTTGATACATAGGTGTACATGTGCCATGCTGGTTTGCTGCACCCATCAACTCAAAATTTACATTAGGTATTTCTTCTAATGCTATCCCTCCCCCTTCCCTCACCCCACAACAGGCTGCAGTGTGTGATATTCCCTGCCCTGTGTTCAAGTGTTCTCATTGTTCAATTCTCACCTATAAGTGAGAACATGCGGTGTCTGGTTTTCTGTCCTTGTGACAGTTTGCTGAGAATGATGGTTTCCAGCTTTATCCGTGTCTCTGCAAAGGACATAAACACCTCCTTTTTTATGGCTGCATAGTATTCCATGGTGTATATGTGCCACATTTTCTTAATCCAATCTATCATTGATGGACATTTGAGTTGGTTCCAAGTCTTTGCTATTGTGAATAGTGCCACAATAAACATATGTGTGCACGTGTCTTTATAGTAGCATGATTTATAATCCTTTGGGTATACACCCAGTAATGGGATTGCTGGGTCAAATGGTAATTCTAGTTCTAGATCCTTGAGGAATCACCACACTGTCTTCCACAATAGTTGAACCAATTTACACTCTTTTGTGGGTATGTTTTAAACAAAAGCTTCCTGTGCAATTTTCACATCCAGCCAGTTTTGAGGAGCCATTAACATGGTAATCTTTCTCCAGCATCAAAGCTCTTGGGTCTTTTTGATTTCCAATTCACTGGGTGCTGAGTCTATACTTACCCAGTAGCTTTCTCCTTTTATATCTGCTTCACCTGGATATTTTTCCTATAGGAAGCATACGCTGTCTTCAAAGAAAGGAATCTATTATGCTTAGCAGTTCCACTTCTCATGTATCAATAAACTGGCATTCTGATTTCATTTTAAAAATAAAGTCCAGGATGGGCGAAGTGCTCACAGCTGTAATCCCAGCACTTTGGGAGGCCAAGGCAGGCAGATCACTTGAGGTCAGGAGTTCAAGACCAGCCTGGCCAACATGGTAAAAACTCATCTCTACTAAAAATACAAAAATTAGCCCAGCATGGTGACATGTTCCTGTGGTCCTAGTTACTTGGGAGGCTGAGGTAGGAGGATCCACTTGAGCCCAGGATGTTGAGGCTGCAGTGAGCTGGGTGACAAAGACAAGAAAGAAGGGAAGGGAAGATAGAAAAGAAAGGAAGGGAAGGAAGGGAGAAGGGAAGGGGGAACGGAAGGGAGAAGGGAAAGTAGGAAAGGAAGGGAGAAGGGAAAAAAAGGAAACTAGAGGCCCTTACAGACCACAGCTACCTATGTGGATCTCACACCTACTACAATGAAAGCAACTAGGGGATTTTAAGCAGAAGGATATGACCTGAATTCCTTTAACTTTTTAAAATTTTGTTTCATGCTCCTCAGGAGTGTGAATTCCTTTTTTTTGGACATCACTGGCTTTGTGTGAAAAATGGGCTATGGCAGGGAGGCGCAAGAATTGGAACGGAAAAGTAGCAGTACAGGCCTTTAACCAGCAGCTGGCACAGAGAAGGCACTTGGGTATTTCTGCACTGCTTTAACACAGGGAAATCATGATATACTTGTTTTGCCTCCTAACATATTTCAGAGGAGTTCAAGGAAGAGACTCTGGGTGTTAGCAAAGTTCCATCTAGAAGTCACTTCCTTTGAACAATACACACAATTTTGGATTGTCCACAGTACCACTGGTTCCAATCAAGAAATATTAGAATAAGAACATAAAAAGAACACACCAGGGAACCAGCAGACCAGGCTTCTGGAACCATCCCTGCCATCAATGAGCCACGTGACCTGAGGTACAGCTCTGGACTTCTGGGAGGGGAGCCTGAGCTACAATTTCCAAGGTCCCTACCAGCTCTTAAATTACACAATTCTGTAAGTGTAACAAATGTGGTTTCCTTATCTGGGTGGCAAAATGGGCTGATGACTCAGGGTGAGGTTTTTTGTTACTGATTTTCAACCTCCCAGAGAAGCTCTAGTGAAGCTAGAATCAGGGTGTTAATAAAGAAACTGTCCCGTTTTATCATTTCCTTTCCAGGGTATGGTGGTCAGCCGGAAATCTGGGAAGTAGACATTCCCGGCAGCTGAGAGCTTATCGTGCAGAAACTGAGAGCCCAAGTCCCTGTGTAACCCTTCAGGTACATGTTCTCTGTGGTCGCTCATGCATGTGGCTTCTGCTCACGTGGAAGCACGCAATAGACAGGCCTCTCACTTCCTCCTGCTGGTAGGCTGTTCCGAGAGGGTCCACTCCTCTCTTATGGCCAACCTGGCACCTCCACGAGAACCCCATTTCGCATGATCCCTGGGGGCAGTGGTTCTCAGCCTCAACTGCAACTGCCCATCAGAAGCCCGTGTGGAGACAATAAATAAATAAATAAATAAATAAATAAATAAATAAATAACAGGCTGAGCCCTACCCCATATTTACTGACTTAGAATTGGGGTGAGGGAACCCAGGAGGCGGAGCTTGCAGTGAGCTGAGATCCGGCCACTGCACTCCAGCCTGGGCGACAGAGCCAGACTCCGTCTCAAAAAAAAAAAAAAAAAAAAAAAGAAAAAAGAAAAAAGAATTGGGGTGAGGGAGAGGTTAGAAAGACAACAGTGGTAGAGTTAGGCTTAGTTTTACATGATGGCGAGAACGTGTAACTTGGGAAACTGCAAGCCAAAGAGGTTTGTCTAATGCAGGGTTTCTTAGCCTCGGCACTGTTGACATTTTAGGCAGGATAATCCTTTGCTGGGGGCTGTCCTGTGTACTGGGAATGTTTTGCGGCATCCCTGGCCTCCACCCACTAAATGCCAGGAGTTACTCCCCAGTTGTGACAGTCAAAAACGTCGCCAGGCATTGCTAAATGTCCCATGTGGGGTGGGGCAGGCGAGAAAATCAACCCCAACTGAGAGATACTGGTGTGATATCACATAGTTAATAATCAGGAATATGGAGACTAAAAACCGACCTACTGATTCCTGACTGCGTTGATTCTTCCACATTCAAGCAGGAGCTCCGGAACACAGGAACGAGCCACCGCCTGAGGAAATATCACAGCCCACTTCACTACACAGCCCTCTGTGCCTAGGGCAGACGTGGGGCCTGGGACAGCTGACCTTGTCCCTAACGGGAAAAGTCACATTAGGTCTCTAGTATTTGACTGTGAGGACAATGCCTTATCTTTTCAAGGACCGCTAGACCTCTTCACTCATTCTTGGAGTTGTTTCCTTGTAATGATGAGATGTATTATGAAAATCACTATTTTCATAATGATTTCTTAGCAAGAAACAAAGAAATCCTGACCACAATCATAGGTTATATTTTAAAACTCTTTGGTATTGCAAATGAACATTTAAGCCATGACCTATTTCTGTATGTTTCATTTCCCCTCTTATTAGGGCTAGTACAGCAAGAATAAAAGTATCCTATTATCATGTTTAACTAGCTGATTTAGACCTTGTCTTTGCTTTTAAAGATACAAATACACAGGAGATTAGTATTCAGCCATACCCTGATAGGACCTGACCAGCCTCCCATGAGGTTGGGATCAGGCCAAGGTAGATAAACTGTAGCAAATAAGGATGAACAGGTTTTTCAGTCTCTTGGCAACCAATTTTATTATTATGCTTTGACCTGGCAGCTGGTAAGACTTTATATGAATTAACCAACCAGACTATGAAAAAACAAGATTAGTGGTTCTGAAATATGGTATTCAAATAGCAGTTAGAGAAAGCATGTTCACTTTCAAGGCTGCTTTCTTTTAAAGAGGTACAAATAATTGTAATAAAAAATAATAAAATATTGTTTAAAAAGAACAGATCTCTAGTAAGCAAGTCACATATACCTGTCTATCTACCTTGGTCCTTGTCATATGTATATCTTCCATATTCATTCTACCAAAATAAAAAGGGGTGAGGAGTTTCGTGGGAATAGGCCACTCAAAGCAAGCAGGCTTCCCATAAGACAACACTTAGTTGTTGCGGAATTATACTCAGTAAGACCACCTTAATCAAAGCACCTTACAATAAATACTCAAGAGGGTCAAAAGTGTTAACAAAACCATAAACAAAATAAAAATAGGCCAGGCGCAGGGGCTCACGCCTGTAATCCCAGCACTTTGGGAGGCGGAGGCTGGCAGATCACAAGGTCAGGACACCGAGACCATCCTGGCTAACAGGGTGAAACCCCGTCTCTACTGAAAATACAAAAAAATTAGCCCAGCATGGTGGCGGGCGCCTGTGGTCCCAGCTACTCAAGAAGCCAAGGCAGGAGAATGGCATGAACCCGGGAGGCGGAGCTTGCAGTGAGCTGAGATCGTGCCACTGCACTCCAGCCTGGGAGACACAGCGAGACTCCATCTCAAAAAAAAAAAAAAAAAAATACATTGAACTACAGGCTTTCTGGCATAACAGCAGGGAAGAGAACCACGTGGGGCTTTCAACAGTCATGTAGCCCTCAGAGAAAAGTCAAGGTGTCTCATGAGAATGGCTTTGACTGCCACATGTTGGATCTGGGGACTGAAGGACAGTATGATAATGAGGTGATCTTGAGTGGATGGCTACAGATGTGATTAAAGGTCAACATGAAAACATAAGCAACTTTTTCATGACCTCTTAAGGGACGGGATTATGCAGCAGAACCACCGCTGGTCCCACAGTCCCATGTCCAGCTCTGCCACTAACTCTATGTGACTTTGACAAAGTGACTTAACCTCTCTGGAGTAAATTCCCTTAACTATAAAAGACTAGAGATAAATGAAATGTTCTCTAACTTCCTTCTAATTCTAATACTTCTTGGGTTTACAAATCCTCTCTTTTGGATACATGCACAATCACTAAAAATCAGCCACGGCTCAATCATTCTTTGGACATTTTCACGATCGATGCAATTTCTATGCATAAACATAACCTCCAACTAGGGCTGCCAGACACAAAACAAGACACCCAGTTAAATATGCACTTTGGAATAAAGAACAATTTTTTAGTAAAAGCATGTCCCAAATAATGCATAAGATATAGGAAACAATTATTCAGTGTTTATCTGCAATATTTAACTTTTTTTAGTTTGCTAAATCTGGCACCCCACCTCTATCCCCACATTAGAATCAAAACTCTTCACTCCATACACATGGGAGGTTGGCTGACTAAAGCACTACATGGTAACCTTCTGTTTAAGGCAACATATACAGAGGAAAAACAAACAAACAAAAAACAGGAAAGGAGGAACAAAACTTTCAGCATTCCTCTTGAGTAAGAGAGGCATCTAATTTTACTTGACACTAAATCAAATATGAGTGTTACTAGACCTCAGTCATACAAGTACCTGCACAACGAGAGTGTCCAAACAGAGCTGAATGCTCTCTACTCCACACACCTTACCCTATGAACACAGGTAAATGACAGACCCCTTATCTCTGCCTCCAGCTCAGGGCTCCTGTCTGCACTTGGGGAAACCAAATCATAAACTCAAACTTCCTGACCAAGAAGCAGAAGAACAAATACGGTCCAAGCAAAATCTGCATGGGGCATAAAAAGTGAAGGCTATAGAAAGGATAAATTACTCTCTTCAAGAACCAATCTTGTTTTAGCAATGGCAAGACAATTTCCCTTCGCAGGGGCCTGGTCAACATGGTGAAACCCCGTTTCTATTGAATAAATACATAAGAAATGAATTTCCATTTTCTTAAATATCCAAAAAACTTCACTCTTCCTAAATCAGCACAAGAGGACAACACCCTGGAGATAGGCACTGAATGGCCCTGCCCAGTTTGCCCAGGATACAAACAGAGGGTTCCGGTCTGCCACCGTGGAAAGGACCGACAGCCTCACCTTTCCACTTATTTGAACTTCCCCTTTTTAAGGAAGATAAGACTATTATTTTTGGGAAAGTAGGACAGAAGATGAGAGACTTAGGAGATGCTGGTGTATCTATAGACGTTGCTTCTCTTAGAAAAAAAAAATGGATAGAATAGTAGGAAAGAAACAGCAGAACACTCTACAGACATACCAGCCTGAATGCACCTGTTCTCCTCTGATCTTGGAAGCTAAGCAGGGTTGGGCCTGGTTAGTACTTGGATGAGAGAAATGGCAGAATGATCCCTATTGCTCCATCTTCCGTTCCCTTTTTCATTAGTTCAGCACCTATCTTTCTGAGCGCTTAATGTATGTCAGAAACCATTCTATGTGCTGTGGACATCACAGTGAGCAAGGCAGATTCCTGGCCATCATGGAGCTTGTCTTCTATCAGTGAAAGACAAATATCGTGTGTATGTGCTGGTTTGTGTATGACAGTACTATAAATACTCTAAAGAAAACAAGGCAAGGTAAGGGGGCAGAAAATGATGGGATGGGTGAGAAATACTCTTTTAGATGCGGTGGTCAAAGAAGGCCTCTCTAGAAAAATGACTTTTCACCTGAGTGAAATATATAAGAAAGCCACACAGACATCTGAGGGGAAGAGCATTCCAGGCAGAGGAAACAAGGGCAAAGGTCCTGAGGTATGGCGGCAGCAGAAGTCAGCAAAGGAAAGAGTGAGAGCAGATGAAGCCACACTCCATGCAAGGGCTGTAGAGACCATGGTGAGGACTCTGTCTCTTCTGAGATAAAAAGCCATTGGAGACTTTCAAGCAGAGTGACATAATAGACCCTGGCTGCTGCCTTAAGAATAGAGTGTGCAGCAGTAAGGGTGGAAGCAGGGAAGTCCTTTAGGAGGCTTTTGCAGTAATCCAGGTGACAGAGATGATAGGAACTTGGTGGAAGCAGCAGAAGTGGTGGAAAATGGTTATCATCCTAGATGTATTCTTTTTGTTTGCTTGTTCGTTTGTTTGTTTTGAGATGGAGTCTCAGTCACCCAGACTGGGGTGCAATGGTGTGATCTTGGCTCACTGCAACCTCCGCCTCCCAGGTTCAAGTGATTCTCCTGCCTCAGCCTCCCAGGTAGCTGGGATTACAGGCACCCATGACCATGCCCAGCTAATTTTTGTATTTTTAGTAGAGATGAGGTTTCACCATGTTGCCAGCCTGGTCCTGAACTCCTGACCTCAGATGATCCACCTGTCTTAGCCTCCCAAAGTGCTGGGATTACAGGCGTGAGCCACTGTGCCTGGTCAGATGTATTCTTAAAGTAGAATCAGTGAGATTTGCTGAGGAATTTTTTTTTTTTTTTTTTTGAGATGGAGTTTCACTACGTTGCCCAGGCTGGAGTGCAGTGGCGCCATCTCGGCTCACCGCAACCTCTGCCTCCTTGGTTCAAGCGATTCTCCTGCCTCAGCCTCCCACCTCAGCCTCCCAAGTAGCTGGGACTACAGGCACGTACCACCATGCCCAGCTAATTTTTTGTATTTTGGTAGAGATGGGATTTCACCGTGTTAGCCAGGATGGTCTTGATCTCCTGACCTTGTGATCCGTCCACCTGTCTCCCAAAGTGCTGGGATTACAGGCGTGAGCCACCACACTCAGCCTGCTGAGGAATGTAATGTGGGGTATAAGAGAAAGAATCAAGAATGATTTCAGGATGTCTGGTGTGAGCATCTGGAAGAGTGAAGTTGCCATTCACTAAGATGGAGAAGACTAGGGGAAAAGCAGCTTTGGGAGAGAAAACTCAAAAGTGTGGCTCCTAGAGATTGTTGTTCACTTCAAAACCCTTACATCTATTCTAGAACCAAAACAACAGAAATTGAGAAGCTGACTTTAAATTTCATATGGAAGGCCAGGCACAGTGGCTCATGCCTGTGATCGCAGCACTTTGGGAGGCTGAGGCAGACAGATCACCTGAGATCGGGAGTCCGAGACCAGCCTGACCAACATGGAGAAACCCTGTCTCTACTAAAAATACAAAATTATCTGGGCGTGGTGGCACATGCCTGTAATCCCAGCTACTCAGGAGGCTGAGGCAGGAGAATCACTTGAACCTGGGAGGCGGAGGTTGCAGTGAGCTGAGATCGTGCCATTGCACTCCAACCTGCGAAATAATAGCAAAACTCCGTCTCAAAAAAAAAAAAAAATCATATGGAAATTCAGGGAACTGGACACTCAAAACAATCTTGAAAAAGAACAAGGTTGAAGGACTCACATATCCTGATTTCAAAACACTATGTAGCTACAATAATCAAGGTAGTATGATACTAGCTTGAGGACAGACATACAGATCAATGGAATAGAATTGACAGTTCAGAAAGAAACCTTTACATTCATGTCAATTTATCTCAACAGAGGTGCCAAAACCATTCAAAGAAGAACAGTCTTTTAAACAAATGGTGCTGAAAGAACTGGATATCCACACACAAAGGTTGAAGTTAGACCTCCTACCTCACACCATATTTAAAAATTAACTTAAAATGGATCAAAGAATGAAATGTAAGAGGTAAAACTATAAAACTTTTAGAAGAAAACATAAGTATAAATCTTCATGACCTTGAATTTGACAATGTTTTCTTAAATTTGACATCAAAAGCACAAACAACAAAAGGAAAAACAGGCTGGGTGTGGTGGCTCAAGCCTATAATCCCAGCACTTTGGGCTGATGCGGGTTGATCACTTGAGGTCAGGAGTTTGAGACCAGCCTGGCCAACATAGCAAAACCCTACCTCTACTAAAAATACAAAAATTAGCCAAGCATGGTGGCGCATGCCTGTAATCCCAGCTACTCTAGAGTCTGAAGCAAAAGAATCACTTCAATCCAGGAAGCAGAGGTTGTTGTGAGCCAAGATCACGCCACTGCAGTCCAACCTGGGCGACAGAATCAGACTCTGTCTCAAAAAAAAAAAAAAAGGAAAAATAGATTAAATATACTTCAATGAAATTAAAAATCAAAGCAGGTCATAGAAATTAAGGAAGGAGGGAAAAAAGCGAGGGAGGGAGGAAGAGAGAAGGGTACAAAGGAAGGAAGAAAAAAGTAGGAATGAAAACATAAAACAACATAAACCAACAGAAAATACAGAAAATAATGATCCTCAGTCAAGTTCCTTCGGCATTATATTAACCTTTCTTCACTTCTAACCATCTGCAGAAACTGTTTTCCAGGTTGTATTTTCCCTCTAAAGCAAGTTTTTAAGAAGGCCGGGAAAAAAAAAAAAAAAGTAACAAGAACAGTGAGTGGAGAATCAACAAATTTAATTAGCAATGATTAGAGAAAACGTACATAGCGCAACTCTATAATCCCTCTACCCCCAACTCCAACATCTGACTGATCAACCAACCATAAAAAGTGAGAATCCATCGGGAAGGAAAGAACAGCTGTTAGCTGCAGGGGTAAGGAAGAGGACCCTGTGGCAGAAGACCCTGAGGCCATGCAGGCCCAGGTGGCCAGCAGGAGCTAAAAGGCTGGGAAGGCTCCTCAGTCCAGGGCTCACAAAATTCCCTTCGCTTCAGGCCTGCCTTTGCTGAGCTGGTGATCTACTGGGACAGAGACAGGCTTTGGCAATAGTTACTAAAGCCTGTCATCACATCAGCCCACCACCAGTCCCGACGGCAGGGCCTGGCCGCCAGGTAGAGTTTGCTGTCTAACTGACAGGAGAAGGGAGAGCCCCTCCCTCGCAGCCAGTCTGCAGTCCAGACCCTCACCGAGAGGGCAACCGGGTTAAACAGTTAAACTGAAAGCTAAAGAGGGAGGAATGAACTGGGGGGCGTGCGGGAGGTCGGGGACTTTCCTCCTTTCCATCCAGGAAAGTTTCCTACCCCTGATGGGCACCCTCGCACCTGGATGCAACCCGGAGGCGACCTGAGACCCTGGCCGGACCCCGGACCGCACCTGACCAGCACCAGGCGATTGTCATCACTGGGGTCTGCACTGAGGGCCTGGGAGAGAAGCCACTTTTCCGGCGGGCTCGGGTGCCAGGAGGCGAGGAGAAAGGGCGGCTCAGCCTCCGACCCCAGCCCCAGGACGGCCCCACGGGGACGCCTCACTCGGTCCTCCCGGAGGGACCGAACCCGCCGCGAGCCTCCCGCTCCTCAGGCCCCCTCACCTGGCTCGCCCCGCAGTCCTGTCCCCGCCCGGCTCGAGTCCCCGCGCGCCGCGTCCACCCGCCGCTGGCCTTTTTTGGGTTCTTGGCGGGTATTTTCCGCCTGGCCCCACATCACTTCCCGTAAAGGAGAGCGAGGTGGGGCGGGACCTTCTCTCCTCCACCTCCCGCCTCCTTCTGTCACCTCGGGAGCGGCCCCTGCCCGGTTGGCGGGGGTTGGAGGACTGTCGCGCTCTCCCCCGCCGCCGCGCCTCCGAGGGGTCCTCTGTGAGCCCCGAAAAGGCCCTGCTCGCCTCCTTTGTCCCAACACTAGTTTCCACTGCCCCGTTCTGGAAGGTGCTAGAAGACAAAGGGATGTTTTCGTTTTGAGACACGGGGGTGACATTTACAAAGTGCACCAAGAACCGGTATGCGGCGAGGTGTCCTTTGGGGACTCTGCCCTATTCACCTCCCCCAAAAGCCATGTTCTAAAGGTGTTTTCCAGGGCATCAGATCGCGGTCGCCACCGTAGCAGCCGGAGGTGCCGGGCGAATGCACGCCGGCCCCGCCCGGGGTTCCCGAGTCCTCGCGGCTCCTGAGGCGGCTTCCCGGGTCCGGCCCTGCAGCCGGCTTCCCACCCCTGCGGCTCCTGGCTCAGGTCGCCCTGGACACGGCCTTTCCGGGGCAAGGAAAAGTCTGGGATTCCTGGAAATAACATGGGAGAAAAATAAGTTAAAATTTTCGCAGGAAAAACATCAATGTAATTCTGAGAGGAAATGGCAAACGGAGTCTCTGCTCACACTGTCTAATTCAAGAATATAAAACCACTGTAAATTTCTAAGAGTGTTAGAGCAATGAGTTTGAAAAGAAGGAAACTACAGTATGTTAAGGAACCGCCTCTATCGGAAGAAACCTGCGTGCCTTTGCTGCCACCCAGTGGCTCTCTTCTCCCAGCGCCGACGGTGTCGCTCGGGCCTGCGGGGTCGTGAACCTGGGACTTTGTAGGGGATCAGGCCTCCTGGTTCCCACTCAGAGGCAGCCAAGTTCATCCACCTCAGCGGCCTTGGGCCTGCCCCTATGGAGTCTAAGGCAAAGGCCCTCTGAACCAAATGTTTCCACTTCTAAGTAGAGTAAAATGTTGAGAAGCCTTAGTCTGGCTTCTCTTCTGCCTTCTAAGCCATCTTGCTAACTTGTGTCTACCTCCACCGCAAATTCCAGCTGTCCCAGGCCCACCTGGCCAACTCCATCACCTTTCCAATCTGTAGCTACTCACAATTTGCGTTACAGTAGTTAGCTTGTCAGATGGGTCCAATTTACAAAAGCACCTATAGGATGAACCTTATGAAATTACCAATAGTCGGCAATTTCACACATTTGATATAACATTTCCAGGCAACCATAACACAGTAAACTCGGGTTTAGAGATAACAGATGTCATAACAGGTTGATAAGTTCAAGAGCTGTTCCCGTGTGAGAGAAGGGCCATCAGACTGTTGGTGAGGTTAAGAGAAAAAGGCCGGGTGCGGCGGCTCACGCCTGTAATCCCAGCACTTTGGGCGCCCGAAGCGGGCGGATTACAAGGTCAGGAGATTGACACCATGCTGGCTAACACGGCGAAACCCCGTCACTACTAAAAATACCAAAAAATTATCCGGGTATGGTGGCACGCGCCTGTAGTCCCAGCTACTTAGGAGGCTGAGGCAGGAGAATCGCTTGAACCCAGGAGGTGGAGGTTGCAGTGAGCTGAGATGGCGCTACTGCACTCCAGCCTGGGCGACAGAGAGAGACTCTGTCTGGAAAAAAAAAAAGAGAGAGAGAAAAGGTAGCCCTATGTTCATGTCTAGAGGAATAGTCCTGGCAATCACTGGTCAGCTAAAATCTGGGAAGCCAATAATGCAGTAATTGCTAATGGCTGGTATGGTACAGGGAAAGCCCACCTTCAGCTTTCCCCACTCCTGCGGCCAGGCAGTGCTCTCACCAGGAGTATACCAGACAGGAGATCAGAAAACCCAGGATGGCGCTATGGCCCATTCATCACCCATTCATTCACTCATTCATCAAGTCAGGCCCTGTATTAGTAAACAAGGTAAACTGGTCCCTGACCTCAGGACTTACTTGAGAGACCAACGAATAAGTAGGCAAGTCCCGTAGTGAGATAAAAGCCTCAGTAAAGGAAGTTAAAGAGTGTTATTGGAACACAGATAAATGACACCAAATCAAGAGAAAATGATGGATAAACTTAGAATGAATGAGGGCAAGGGGCAAGGGAGAAGAGAATTCCAGGAAAAGGGAGCAGAGGGAAGGCCTGGAAGCAAAAGATAGGATTTGACCCTGCAGCAACAGGAAGAGGTTCAGAAAAGCTGAAAGACTGAAACAATCAGAAAAGAATTTGGAGAAATAACAGAGGCCGTGTGGTGAATAACCGTGCAATGATGATCATGATAATAACTAACATTTCTTGATCATTTACTATGAGTCAGCCAATACGCTAATAGTTTTGACTACATCACCTCTTATGTGTCTTACAACTACTTTATGAAGTAGGTTCTATTCTTGCCTCTGTATTACAGATGAGGAAACTGAGTCCTAAAGCGATTAAGCAATCTGACCAAGATCATATAGCTAATAAGTGGCACAGCCAAGACTAAAACTTAGAACTGAAGTTTGTAATGGTTCTAAGACTAAGAATGGGTTTGAGAGGTCAATTAGCACTCTGTAATCCAAGTGAGGGATAATAGTGATCTGATTAAGGCAGTGGCCATAAGGATGGAGATGAATGGACATATTTGACATATTTAGGAGAATGAATCAAGAGGACTTGGATGTGGGGGTGTGAAAGCGAGGCAGGAGTCCATGGGGATGTCCAGTTTCTGGTTTGGGCAACAAGAAACCATTGAGCAATAGGAAGAAAACCTAGTTACAACCGGGAGGAAGGGTGAAATAGGCCACGGTGATGAGTTTAGGACATTTCCATTTTGACACACTAGCAACAACAGAATATCCAAGTGAAGCCTGGATATTTAGTATGTAGTCAAATAGGCCTATCTGAAGCACTGAAAACGTGTGCTGTAGCTATTACCCAAAAGGTACCGGAAGGCATTAGAATCAATGAGCTAATCTAGAAAGTGAGCTGAGAGGACAATAGGCTTGTTACAGAACCCAGATGAACACCCAGCTTTTAAGGCATGAGCAACAGAAGTTCAAAAAGGAATCCAAAAAAACAGTATCCAGAGAGGTAGAAAGAAAACAAGGAGACTGTTATTATGGAAACTAAGTATACTGAACACATCTTGTGTGCCAGTTCAAAGTCATCTCTACGCCACTTCTTACTCCAGCCACAGAATCGATCACAGTATACCTCTTGCTTCCCACCCTGGGGCTTTTCGGGCACTGCTACTTGCAGCATGGAGAGTTTCACCTCCAGTTTTCCTAATAGAATTAAAGTTGGTGGAATCAGTAAGAATTCAAGGATTTTAATATATAAATATATATATATGTGTGTGTATGTATGTATTATCTAGTTCTGTCTGCTAAGAGGTCCTAGAAGCAATTATATCAAAGTAGTTATGAGTACACTTAGCACCTGGATCTTGATTTCTTTTTTTTTTTTTTTTTTTTTTTTTGAGACGGAGTCTCGCTCTGTTGCCCAGGCTGGAGTGCAGTGACCGGATCTCAGCTCACTGCAAGCTCCGCCTCCCGGGTTCACGCCATTCTCCTGCCTCAGCCTCGCGAGTAGCTGGGACTACAGGCGCCCGCCACTTCGCCCGGCTAGTTTTTGGTATTTTTTAGTAGAGACGGGGTTTTACCGTGTTAGCCAGGATGGTCTCGATCTCCTGACCTCGTGATCCACCTGTCTCGGACTCCCAAAGTGCTGGGATTACAGGCTTGGGATCTTGATTTCTTAATATCCCTTTCCAACAAAAGGAACCAATTACATGATATTATATATAGAAAATCCTAAATAATAAAAAAACTATTAGAGCTAATAAATGAAATAAGCAAAAATGCAAAAGACTAGATCGACACATAAACATTAGTTGCATTTCAACACATTAGAAATGAACAATTGAAAAGGAAACTTTAAAAGTTCCATTTACAATAATATTAAAAAGAATAAAACACTTAGGCATAAATTTAACCAAGAAGGTGCAGGATTTATACATTGAAAACCACAAACCACTACTAAAAAAAATAAAGAAAATCTAAATAAATGAAAAGACATGGCTGGGCACAGTGGCTCACGCCTATAATCCCAGCACTTTGGGAGGCTGAGGCAGGTGGATTACCTGAGGTCAGGAGTTTGAGACCAGCCTGGCCAACTTGGCAAAACCCCGTCTCTACTAAAAATACAAAAATTAGCTGGGTGTTGTGGTGGGCACCTGTAATCCCAGCTACTCGGGAGACTGAGGCAGGAGAATTGCTTGAAGCTGGGAGGTGGAAGTTACAGTGAGCCAAGATCACACCACTGCATTCCAGCTTGGGTGACGAGTGAAATTCCTTCTCAAATTAAAAAATAAAAATAAAACATACATTTAATGTTCATGGATTCAAACACATAATATTGTGAAGATGGCTATATTCCCCCAGATAGAGCTACAGATTCAACAACATTTTTGAAGAAATGGAAAAGTATACGCTAAAATGCATATGAAATTACAAAGGACCCAAAAATTTAAAAAGCTCATGCTTCCTGATTTCAAAACTTACCACAAAGGTACAGTAATTAAAAAAAAAAAAAATTATGGTATTGATGTAAAGACATATAGAGGAGTGGAATAGACTTGAGAGTCTAGAAATAAAAGTATGCATCTATAGTCAAGATCATTCAATGGAGAAAGAAGTGGCCTCAGCAGGTGGTACTCGGAGAACTAGATATCTACATGCAAAAGAATGAAACTGAGGCCTGGCATGGTAGCTCATGTCTGTAATTTCAACACTTTGGGAGGCCATCGTGGGTAGATCACTTGAGCTCAGGAATTCCAGACCCAACAGGGCAACATGGTAAAACCCTGTCTCTACTAAAAATAGAAAAATTAGCCAGACATGGTGGCTTGCGCCTGTAGTCCCAGCTACTCGGGAAGCTGAGGTGGGAGGATCGCTTGAGCCCAGGAGGTTGCAGTGAGCCGAGATCCCTCCACTACACGCCAGCCTGGGTGACAGAGCAAGACCCTGTCTCTGGAAAAAAAAGAAAAAGAAAAAAAAAGAAGAACAATAAGAAATTGGACTCTCATCAATATCATATACAAAATTACATGATATACAAAAATTAACTCAAAATGAATCAAATAGCTGAATATAAGAACTAAAACTCTAAAACTTTTAGAGGAAAACATAGGCACAAATCTTTATGACCCTGGATTTAGCAATGATATTTTTTAGGTTTGACACCAAAAACACAAGCAACAGAAGAAAAGAGTAGATTAATTAGACTTCACCAAATTTTTTGTAAATGGTGCATAAAACACGCTATCAACAGAGTGAAAACACAACCTACAGAATGAGAGAAAATATTTGCAAATCATATATATCTGATAAAATTATAGTATCAGAATATATAAAGAGCTGTAACTACTCAACAACAAAAAGACATAACCCAATTAAAAAATGGGCATATGAATATAATTGGATATACATTTCTCCAAAGAAGACATAAAAATGGCCAACATCAAATGGAAAGATGTTTAATGTCATTAGTCGTTAAGAAAATGTGAATCAAAACCACAATGAGCTGCCACTTCAAACTCACTAGGTTGGAAAGAAAGAAAGAGCAAGAGAAAGAGAAAGAAGGAGAAAGAAAGGGAGGGAGGAAAGAAGGGTGATTTGACAAGGACATGCAGAAACTGGGAATGTAAAATAGTACAGTCACTTTGGAAAACAGTTTGATGAGTCTTCAAAAAGTTAAACAGATGACCTAGCAAGCCTATTCCTAGAACTATGCCTAAAAAAACTGAAAACAGGCATCCAAACACATGTTTAATACTTGTACATAAGTGTTCATAGCAGCATTATTTACAACAGCCCAGAACTAGAGACAAATGGCATCAAAGAATGAATAAACAGAATGTGGCACATCCATATAATGGAATTGTATTCAGCCATAAAGAGGAATAAAGTATTGATACATGTTACAACATGGATGAACTTCAAAAACATTACAGTAAGTGAAAGAAGTCAAACACAGAAGGCCACATATTGTATCATTCTACTTACATGAAACATCCAGAGCAGGTAAATCCGTAAAGATGGAAAGCAGACAAGTGGTTTCCAGAGGCTGGGGAGAGGGAGAAATGAGGTGTTCACTGTTAATTGCACACGAGGTTTCCTTCTGGGGTGATGAAAAAGTCTTGGAACTAGATAGATGTACAAAATGTCACAGAATTGTACATTTTAAAATGACCAAGATTAATGTTTTGTGATGCAGATTTTGCTTCAATTTTTTTTTTTTTTTAAAGAACCAATACTTTTTTTTTTTTTTGAGACAGAGTTTCGCTGTTTCACCCAGGCTAGAGTGCAGTGGTGTGATCTCAGCTCACTGCAACCTCCGCCTTCCGGTTTCAAGCAATTCTCCTGCCTCAGCCTCCCAAGTAGCTGGGACTACAGGCCCCTGCCACCATGCCCGGTTGATTTTTGTATTTTTAGTAGAGACGGAGATTCACCACGTTGGCCAGGTTGGTCTCAAACTCCTGGCCTTATGATCCGCCCGCCTTAGCCTCCCAAAGTGCTGAAATTACAGGTGTGAGCCACTGCGCCTGGTCCCAGTACTTCTTGATTCAAAACTTGGTCTGGGGCCTGACGCGGTGGCTCACACCTGTAGACCCAGCACTTTGGGAGGCCGAGGCGGGCAGTCAGGAGTTCCAGACCAGCCTGGCCAACAGGGTGAAAACCCGTCTCTACTAAAAATACAAAAATTAGCTGGGTGTGGTAGTACACGCCTGTGGTCCCAGCTACTCGGGAGGCTGAGGCCTGAGAATCACTTGAACCTGAGAGGCGGAGGCTCCAGTGCGCCTAGATGCCTAGATCGTGCCACTGCACTCCAGCTTGGGCGACAGAGGGAGACTCTATCTCAAAAACAAAGAAACAAAGGAAAACAAAACTTGGTCTGGGAAGGAAAAAGATGAGTCAGAAAGTAAAAGAGTGCTCAGAAAATGACAGTGACATGCAAAGGACACAGGATCCATCCTGAGGGAGGACTATTCCTCAGTTAAAGGCTTATTTATTTTTAATGAGACTGTAATTTTCCTTTTAAGCTATATTAGCAAAATCTGTTTTTTGAAAACAGCTACTGTGAATGTCAAAGTATATTATTAAGTATTTTATACCTAATTGTAAACTTTTTTTCCCAAAAGTTCTGCTTTACATTTGTTAAATGGAACACAACTTTTGGATAATGTTTTAAAATTAATTTCTATACTTGAAACATTTATTTAAATAGAAAAAAAAAGGACACAGGAACCAGCTTGAAGGGGTTCTCACTAGCCAAATCTGGGTCAATTTGAACATCAAAATTAATAGTGTTTGTCAGGGCTGACTTTGTGGACCTGTAGAATCACACAAGGCTTGGCATGCAGAATTTTAATAATGTAGAGTCATTGCCTTAAAACCCTTTATCATTTTACCTTTGAATTTGTGGTTTCTAAGTGAAGTCTGATGGCACAATGGAGCATTCTGAGAACCTGGAGCCTCTGATGACACATGGGTCTGAGGCCTGCTGCTGCCCACTCCCTACCCCCGGTCCCGTGGTCCCTGCCCAGCTTTGCATTCTCTGCCTTGCTTCAGAGCAGTGACTGGGTCACCTTGGCTGGGGGAGGCCCGTGTTTTGCCATCACCTTCCACCCTGGCAGAAGCCTAGGCATGGATAGGTACAGGAGGGTTCAGGGTTGGGCCCATATCCCAGGGCAGTCAACCTAAAAAAAAAGACATCAGAAAAAAACCTCATAATATAATTATTTTATCTGGGAGTAAGCAAAAAGGATTATAACCTGGGATGCACAGTTACAGCAAGCCACAAACGCATCCAAAGAGGGGAGGGTAAAGAGAAGCCTTTATCAGTAACACAGAGACGTTCATGTAAGCTGCTTAGAAACAGTTTATTGATACCAGCGGTTCAAAGCCAGAGTCGGTAGCAGTGAATGGCTTCACTGGTAGAGAAGCCATTATCAGGCAAGCCTTCTTTTGAGATTATCTTATCTGAATAGATGCAGTCCTAAAAAACGTCTAGTAAGAAATCATGTCAAAGAAATATGTGCATGTGTGTGAAATATGCAAGCCATGCAAAGCATAAGATGCATGAAGGACATGAGAGAATTTCTTGTGGGTTATTGCCTGGAAACAGCTTTTAGCTTTAGACATGCAAGCATGAGCTCTCTCCTTTGTGTTCTCCTATCTCCAATTTGTCTCGGTCTGAGTAGAGTGGACTTTATCCTGTATTTGCAACTTTCATAGCACCATGGGGTGATCAAGAAGGCAGTCATCCCCTCCCTAATCTGACAGTAACACAGCACATTCTGCAGGCCATTCAGCTAGGGCCTCTTACCAGTGCCATCTAACAATCGAGAACAAACCAGCGTGGAGGATACAGTTCCCTGGGCATTGTCCATTTGCATCGACTGGAACAGCAGTTTATGAGAAGAGGAAATTGGCTTCCTTGTCCACACCCAGGGCCCTGCATTTTCATTTGTGCTGAGCCCCACAAATTACGCAGCCAGCCCTGATAGTAGTAATGGATTGTAACCCACGAAATAGGAATCCATGAATCATGGTAATACATCATTTCTGTATGTTTCTATCAAACTGAATCTATCAAATAATTAAAAAACCATCAACAAACACAATTTAAGGGACATTCTACAAAACAGCAGGCCAGTATTCTTAAAAAATGTCACTTGTGACCGGGCGCGGTGGCTGACGCCTGTAATCCCAGCACTTTGAGAGGCTGAGGCGGGCAGATCATGAGGTCAGGAGATCGAGACCACCCTGGCTAACAGGGTGAAACCCCGCCTCTACTTAAAAAAATACAAAAAATTAGCCGGGCATGGTGGCGGATGCCTATAGTCTTAGCTACTTGGGAGGCTGAGGCAGGAGAACGGCGTGAACCTGGGAGGTGGAGCTTGCTGTGAGCCGAGATTGCACCACTGCACTCTAGCCTGGGCGACAGAGCGAGACTCCGTCTCAAAAAAAAAAAAAAAAATGTCAGTTGTGGACCAGCCACAGTGGCTCATGCCTGTAATCCCAACACTCTGGGAGGTCAAGGTGGGTGGATCACCTGAGGTCAGCAGTTAAGGACCAGCCTGACCAACATGGCAAAACCCCGTCTCTACTAAAAATACAAAAATTAGCCGGGCGTGGTGGCTCACACCTGTAGCCCAGCTACTTGGAAGGCTGAGGCAGGAGAATTGCTCCAACCTAGGAGGCAGAGATTGCAGTGAGCCAAGATCACATCACTGCACTCCAGCCTGAGTGACAGAGTGAGACTCTCTCTCTAAAAAAAAAAATAAAAAATAAATAAATAAATAAAAAGTCAGTCGTGAAAGGGAGTGACTGAGAAACTGGCTCCAGAATAAAGGAAACAAGAGACATGACAACTAAATTCAAATATGATTCTGGATTAGTTCTGGGACCAGAAAAAAACAAGTTTGTCTTATTCTAAAGGACATTAATGAAACTTGGGAGAATTTGGATGATATATGAAGTTAGATAATAATGTTATATCAATCCTAATTTCTTGATCATTATATTGTGATTATGAAAGAGAGCATCTTTGCATTTAGGAATTAAATATTCAGGAATAAAAGGGCATCCTGCATATGACTCACTCTCAAAGGATTCAGGAAAATTATAATATGCTTGCGTGTGTGTATCTATAATTACATATACACTGCCATGGGAAGCAAGTCGGGAGTGCAACCAGGGTGTCTGGACCCAGAGAGATCTGTGGTGATAGCTAAGAGATATGGTATTCTGAAAGGAAAGATAAAAGGGGTGTTTCTTGGCTGGGCCCGGTGTTTCACACCTGTAATTCCAGCACTTTGGGAGGCCAAGGCGGGCGGATCACCCGAGGTCAGGAGTTCGAGACCAGCCTGACCGACATAGAGAAACCCCATCTCTACTAAAAATAGAAAATTATCCAGGCATGGTGGTGCATGCCTGTAATCCCAGCTACTCAGGAGGCTGAGGCAGGAGAATCACTTGAACCCGGGAGGTGGAGGTTGCAGTGAGCCGAGAATGTGCCATTGCACTCCAGCCTGGGCAACAAGAGAGAAACTCTGTTTCAAAAAAGAAATGGGGTGGTGCTTCTTGACTTACATATATTTTTTTAAAAGGCAGGGGGCAAGGGCGAGATGCGTAGGGAATCAAGAACTACTGGATAGAAGGCTGATGTCAGTCTCTACCATGCAAATCATGGTCCCTCACCAGTTTACTGATCTAAATCATTTCATAGACTTCATAGATGTAGAGCCCAGTGATTTAAATAGCCGTATCCACCCCTGGGAAAGGACTCTTCAATGCCATAAAAATATGCAATGATCATTCTCTTGCTCCTTTTCTCAAGAGATCCAAAGCCATTAACCAGACAAATGTGCACTGGGGAAAGAAAAATACTCAGACTTTGATGGCCACTGGATACAGGCCTTAAGTGGACACTGGTATAAGCAGACTAGAAAATGCCACCATGACCTTTCAGTTAAGAGTGGGAGTTCATGGAGGTTAAAGGATGAATGCAGCTTTGGACCAAACTAATCTAATAGGACCCACTTTGCAGGATTTTTTTCTCCCGGTCTTTAAGTGGGACAGATATAAACTCAGTAGTTGGCATGTGAGAGACCTCACACCGACCTTGTTGTAAAAGCCTTTATGATAGAAAGTGCTAACTGAAAGCCCCCAAATCTGCCTTACCTGGCTAAGACAGTAAATTAGAAGCAATTCATAGGCCAGGCGTGGTGGCTCACACCTGTAATTCCAGCACTTTGGGAGACTGAGGCTGGAGGATAGCTTGAGCCCCAGAGTTTCAAAGCAGCCTGGGCAACATAGTGAGACCCCATCTCTATAAAAAAGTTTTAAAAACTAGCTGGACATGGTGGCACATGCTTATAATCCCAGTCACTTGGGAGGTTGAGACTGGTGGATCAATTGAGTCTGAGGTCAAATCTGCAATGAGCTGCGATTGTGCCACTGCACTCCAGCCTGGGGAACAGAGAAAGAAAGGAAAATAAAGAGAGAAAGAAAAAAAGAGAGGAAGAGAGAAAGAAAGAAAGAAAAGGAGAGAGAGAGAAGGGGAGGTGAGCAGAGGGGAGGGAAGGATTGTAGACATTAATGTAACCTTCAAAGATTTGAAGATCTAGAGATAGGGGACTCTATATCCCCATTCAATTCCCTCTGCTCCCTGTAAAAACCAGATAGAAAACGTCTGGAGATGGATGGTGGTGATAATTGCACAACAGTGTGAAAGTACTTAATGTTACTGAACCGTATACTTTAAAACAGTAAATTTTAAGTATATTTTACGACAATTTAAAAAATAGATGGATTGTAGAGTACCACAAGAGCAAAAAACACTGAACTGCCTTAACTGCAGTTGCTAGTTTGAATGCAGTATCTTATTTTAATGACAGCTTTGAGATATAACTCACACACAATAAAGTTCACCCCTTAAAAGTGTACAATTCAGTGGTTTGCATGCAGTATCTTCATGACAGCTTTGAGATATAATGCACATACAATAAAGTTCACCCTTTAAAAGTGTACGATTTGGTGGTTTTTAATATATTCACAAAGTTATACATTGATCACCACTATCTACTTTCAGAAAGTTTTCATCATCCTAAAAATCTTTTTTTTTTTTGAGATGGCGTCTCACTGTTTCCCAGGCTGGAGTGCAGCGGCACGATCTCGGCTCACTGCATCCTCCAGCCCCCTGGGTTCAAGCAATTCTCCTTCCTCAAACTCTTTAGTAGCTGGGACTACAGGCGTGTGCCAACACACCTGGCTAATTTTTGTATTTTTAGTAGAGACAGGGTTTCACCGTGTTGGCCAGGCTGGTCTCAAACTCCTGACCTCATGTGATCTGCCCACCTCGGCCTCCCAAAGTGCTGGGATTACAGACATGAGCCACCATGCCCAGTTCATCACCCTAAAAATAATCTCCACGGCCGGGCACAGTGGCCTAGCCAATATGGTGAACCCCCGTCTCTACCAAAAATACAAAAATTAGCTGAGTGTGGTAGTTTGTGCCTGTGATCCCAGTTATTCGGGAGGCTAAGGCAGGAGAATCGCTTGAACCTGGGAGGCAAAGTTTGCAGTGAATCGAGATCACACCACTGCACTCCAGCCTGGGTGACAGAGCCAGACTCTGTCTCAAAAAAAAAAAAAAAAAATCATCTCCACTAGTAATGATTCTCCATCCCCGCTTCAATCAACCCCTATCAGCCACTAATTTACTTTCTGTCTCTAGACATTTACCTGTTCTAGACATGTCATACAAATGAAAACATACCAATAGGTGCCATCTTGTGCATGGCTTATTTCATAATGTATTCTAATTTTTTCTATGTTATAACACATACTTTTTCTCATTTTGGCTGAATAATATTCCTTTATACAGATATACCACTTATTTATCCATTCATCAGTTAATGGACGCTTGGGTTGTTTCCATTTTTTGGCTATTATGAATAATGCAATGAACACTCATTTACTAGCTTTAGTGTGAACATATATTTTCTGTTTTGCCTGTTTTTTTGTTTGTTTGTTTTTGCAGTTGCAAGATTTAATAGAGTGAAAACAGAGCTCCCATACAAAGGGAAGGGACCCAAAGAGGATAGCCGTTGCCAGCTCGAATGCCTGGATTTATATCCTGATCATTGTCCCTCCCACTGTGCTCTCAGGCGATAGATGATTGGCTATTTGTTTTCCTCCTGTTTTTGCCTAATTAGCATTTTAGTGAGCTCTTTTTACTACCTGATTGGTCTGGTGTGAGCTAAGTTGGAAGCCCCATGCTTAAAGGTAGATGTGGTCACCTTCCCAGCTAGGCTTAGGGATTCTTAGTCGGCCTAGGAAATCCAGCTAGTCCTGTCTCAGTTCCCCTCTCAACAGGAAAACCCAAGTGCTGCTGGGGAGGTTGGCTGACGACCGCTCTAACTGCTTCCTGCCGAATTGGAGCATAGTAGGGGTTGTGCAGTTGAGATTTCCTCAGTAGGGGTGACTCTGATGTCATTAACATCGGAGCATGGGCTAGCAGGCCGGTCCAGGGGTCCGCAGTAGATCTTAGTCATGGACTGCATCTGGGTATCCATTTGAAGAACCATTTGTAGCTTTACAGCTTCGATTCTGGAAGAGAAGAACTGAACAAGAAGGTTAAAGATACAGGGTCCAAAGAGGAGAAACAATATTATAGCCGCTAGAGGTCCTAAGAAGGGGAGAATCCAGGGTATCCATTGGCTGAGGAGGCCCCAGGGTCTGGTGTTTTAAAGCTCCTCTGCTCTACGTTGTATTCAGTCTTGAATCTCTTTAACTTTCTTGGTGACAATTCTGGATTGATTAACGTAATAACAGCATTCTTCCCCTAAAAACAAACAGGTTCCCACTCTTTCGGCAGTTAGTAAAGTCTAAAGCTCTTCGATTTTGAAGGACTACTGCTGCAAGGGAATCAAGTTGATCTTGCAAGGTGACCAGGGAGTTGGCGACCCGTTCCATGTCACCATTTAGTTCTTGAGATAGTTTGTAGTAGAACTGAGCAGAGGTTGTGATACCGCCAATGCCAGTACCTAGTCCGCCTAGCACTCCTGCTCTGATAACAAAAGGAAGAATGGGTACTCTTTTGTTGCAGGGCTCAGGTATGACATAATTGTATAAATCTTGTTCAGTGTAGATAGTCATGGGGGCACTAAGAATGAGAGGAAGCACATAAATTCTGAAGAGCCATTCAAACAATGATAGGCTGAGGTACCACAGACAAAAAATATTCCTGAGGGTAGGCAGACTATTCGTGTGGGAGGAGTTACCCACCTGATGCATTGGGAGTTGGTTGTGTCTATAGTATTGCTAAATTTTACACAGGTGAGGTTTGAGGTATGGGTTATTTCCAGATTGGAAACAAGAGGTCCTACTAAAACGGAAGTGGAGTTTATTTCTGTGCTGAAGTTGTTCCATTGTTCAGGTACAGGGATTGAAATGTATGGCCTGAAGTGCAGGGGGAGGCACATCCAACAGTTAGTAGGGTTTTGGGCTGAGACCTCATGAAGCCCAGTGAGGGTGGTATTAAATAGGCTTATCAGGCGAGTATGGGTACGGAGGGTTTCATGTAGTTTTGAGAGATCTAGTCCTTTGTAGGGGCTAGGCATGCTATGTACCCAGGTCAGTTGGGAGATTACTTCCTTTACGTGTGTTCTTTCTTGCCTGATCTTGAACTCCACCCCCCTCAGACATACCGGTATGGGTGAAGTAAGCCCAACAGACAGTGGCTCCAAGTCCTCCAGGACAACTAGGATTAATCATTTTCCCTGTCCAATAATGAGTATTTGCATGCATGCAAAGAGTGGCAGAGTTACAGCAGTTGCAGGGCATATGGGTGTGGGCGGTGAAGGTGAGGTTTCCCTTAGATAAACTCCTATACGATGGAGCATCAATATTTCCGGGAAACCACATTCTCCATAGAAACTCTTGGTAAGGGGAGCTACTGGTCATACAGCGGCATGGGGGGGTGGTGCAGTGAGAGTGAAAGGGGGTAAGAGAACAGTAAAGAGAAAAATATAAGGGAGGGCCATGGGGATTTGCGATTTTAGTTACTTTCCTCATGCTTGTTGCTTGAAGAGCAGGCGCAGATCCTCTAAAGGTTCACAGGAATAGCTAGTGTTGTCTCCTGGATTTTCAGGTTCCTTTGGCAGTATCCAGGGTTTGACTCAAGTGTGACGTATCCAAGACCCCACTCCAACCAGTTTAACCGCAGTTGGGGTAGATAAAATGACTGGGTACGGTCCTTCCCAGGATGTATCTAGGGATGGGGAATTAGAGGGAGGGGACTTGACTAATACCATGTCACCAGGGTGGAATAATTCTTTTCCCTCCTCTTGGGGACAGGCTCCTTGTAATGTTTTAAGAACTTGATATTTGGCTAAGGAGGTGATGTCTGCAACTAAGTTGGCCGTCTCTCGGTCAAGCACAAAGTCATCGGTTAGGAAGGGCCGTCCACACAGCATTTCGTATGGACTAAGTCCTGCTTTTTGGGGAGAGTTTTGGATTCTTAGTAAGGCTATAAGCAACAGAGCAGGCTATGCAAGGTGGATTTCCTGGGTTAGCTTTTTAGCTTTTTTTAGATGTCGTTTGAGTGTTTCGTTCATCTTCTCAACCTTCCCTGAGGATTGTGACCTCCAGGCGCAGTGTAAGTGATATTGTATACCTAACGCCTGGGATACTCCCTGGGTTACTGTAGCCTTGAAAGCGGAACCATTGCCACTCCGTAAGCCTCGGGGAAGTCCAAATCTGGGAATTATTTCATGAACTAGTGCCTTTATTACCTCTTGGGACTTTTCTGTCCTACAGGGGAAGGCCTCTGCCCAACCAGTGAAAGTATCTACCCAGACTAGTAGATACTGAAATCCCTGAGATTTGGGCATGTGGGTAAAATCTAGTTGCCAGTCTTCTCCTGGGTAATGACCTATTCGTTGTTCTCCTGAAGGAGCTTGGCGATAAGGCAGGGGATTATTTCTTTGGCACACTTCACCGGCCCTGACTATCTGCTTAATAGTTTTGAAAAGGCCTGGTCCAGTAAATAATGATTTGGCCACCTGATGGGTGCTATTGATGCCTAAGTGAAAGGTTTGGTGAAGAGTTTTAAGTAATTTCCATTGGTTAGCTGCAGGTAAAAGTATTTTTCCTTCTTTGGTGGCTAGCCATCCTGAGGGGAGGAAACTATGTCCTCGTGAGCTTCCCCATTCTATTTCTTCTACTGAGTACTGGGGCTTGGTTTCCCAGAGAGGATTACCCCGTACTAGGGGTCCTTCTGTAAGTATTTCTAATGGTCCTTCTGTAAGCATTTCTTTTTTTTTTTTTTTTTTTTTTTTTTTTTTTGAGACGGAGTCTGGCTCTGTCACCCAGGCTGGAGTGCAGTGGCGCAATCTTGGCTCACTGCAAGCTCCGCCTCCCGGGTTCACGCCATTCTCCTGCCTCAGCCTCCCGAGTAGCTGGGACTACAGGCGCCCGCCACTGTGCCCGGCTAATTTTTTCTATTTTTAGTAGAGACGGGGTTTCACCATGGTCTCGATCTCCTGACCTTGTGATCCGCCCGCCTCGGCCTCCCAAAGTGCTGGGATTACAGGCGTGAGCCACCGCGCCCGGCGTAAGCATTTCTAATGGAGGGTCCTGCCTTGCGGCTCTTTTGGCTTCAATATCCGCTTGGCAGTTCCCTTCTATTTCCCTTTCCTTTCTTTTTTGATGACCCAGCAGTGTAAGACTGCCACCTCTTTAGGTTTCTGGACAGCCAATAATAATCCCCTAATGGCTTCCTGATATTTGACAGGTGTTCCCTCGGAAGTTAGGAATTCCCTTTCTCTCCATATTGCCTCATGGGCATGGGGGTAAGCGTACTTATGTACACTTACCTAGTCTGTATATATATTTATTAACCCTTTTTCCTTCTCCTAATTCTAGTGCCCCAGCGAGGGCTATTAGTTCTGCCAGCTGAGCACTAGTTCTTGGAGTGAGGGGATTACTTTCAAGTATTCCATTATCACTGACCACTGCATACCCCACTTTTCAAAGTCCTTTTTCTACAAAGGAACTTACATCAATATATAAGTTGAGGACGGGATCAGTCAAGGGAACCTGTAAAAGGTCCTCCTCAAGTGGCGTAGGTTTGAGCAATTACTTGTTAACAATTATGTTCTATCTTTTCTTCATTGTCTGGAAGAAATGTGGCTGGGTTGTGTTGCAGCACTGGCCCTTCAAGTAATAGAGCCTGATATTTAAGTAAACGGCTGTCTGACAGCCACAAGTCTCCTTTAGCAGTGAGTATACCGGTCACATCATGAGATGTCCACATAGTAAGATCTCTTCCCTGTATCATTTTAACTGCTTCAGATACTAAGACTGCCACTGCCGCCACTACCTGTAAACAATGAGGTCAACCCTTTGCCACTACATCAGTTTCCTTATTCAGGTATGCCACGGGTTGCAAGCTCATCCCTTGGACCTGTGTAAGGACTCCTAGAGCCATTCCTGTTTTTTCTGTGACATATAAAGAAAAGTGTTGCCCCATTGGCAAGCTTAACACTGGGGCTTGGGTTAGGGCCTTCTTTAGGACCTGGAAAGCCGCTTCTGCTTCAGGTGTCCATCTTACTAGATGGGTATTGGCTTTCTGAGTTTCCTTAGTGTATATAATGGTCTGGCTATTTTGCTGTACCTGGGAATCCATATTCAGCAGAAGCCTGTTATGCCAAGGAACCCTCTTAGTTGCTTTAGGGTTTTGGGATGAAGATAAGCCAGTACAGGCTGGATACGTTCCTCACTGACGGCCCTAGTGCCTTTGGATAATTTTAGCCCTAAGTATTTAACATGCTGTGAGCAGAGCTGAGCCTTTGGTTTGGAAACCTTGTAGCCACAGGTGGCGAGGAAATTTAAGAGCCCTTGGGCGGCTTGATGGCACAAGGTTTCTGAACGGGTGGCTAAAAGTAAATCATCCATGTACCGAAGGACAAGAGTGTCCAGGTATGAGAACTGGCTCAAGTCTTGGGCTAATGTCTGGCCAAATAGATGGGGGCTAACCCTGAACCCTTGGCGTAAAACAGTCCAGGTGAGTTGAGACATTGGGTTCAAAGGATCTTCAAAGGCAAACAAGAATTGAGAGTCAGATGTAAAGGGATGCAGAAAAAGGCATCCTTAAGGTCCAGGACTGGAAACCACTCTGCTTCCTCTGGTATTTGGGAAAGCAGAGTATAAGGGTTAGGTACAGCTGGGTATAGAGGGACGATGGCCTCATTGATAATCCTGAGATCTTGCACTAACCTCCACTGTCTGTTGGGTTTCTGTACTCCTAAAATTGGAGTACTGCAGGGGTTATTGCATGGTTTTACTAGGACTTGGGCTTTTAGGTCCTTAACAATTTTTTGGAGTCCTTGTTGGGCCTTGGGTCTAAGGGGTTACTTCCTTTGGTAGGAAAAGGAGGCGGAATCCTTTAGTTTAACTTGAACAGGATGCGCATTCTTTGCTCGTCCATATTGTCCTTCTGTTGCCCAGACTTCAAGCAGGGGACAACAAACGGGTGTTCCTTCTCCTATGTTCAGGTGTATAATGGCCACTGCTTTTGCTAGAATGTCTCTCCCTAACAAGGGAGTGGGGCTTTCAGGCATAATTAGAAAAGTATGTGAAAAGAATAAAGTTCCCCAGTCACAACTTAGTGCCTGGGAGAAGTATCTAGTGACTGGCTGTCCTAGGACCCCTCGGATAGTGACAGATCTGGAGGACAGTTGTCTGGGACAGGACAGTAAGACTGAGAAGACTGCGCCAGTGTCCAGGAGACAGTTAACCTCCTGGCCCTCAATGGTCAAGCATACCTGGGGCTCTGTGAGGGTGATGGCACAGGCTGGCACTTGCTCCGGGCACCCTCAGTCCTGCTGCTGGATCATCTGGTTAATGATTTCTGACTCAGAGGACCTTCATCCCCTGGGGCAGTGAGCCTTCCAGTGATTCCCTTCACATAAGGGTATGGACGAGGGGGCAGCTTATTTCTACTTGGACAATCTTTTTTTAAGTGTCCTTGCAGACCACACTGGAAGCAAGCCCTATTAGGCATTCGATTTGCCCAGCTTTTCCCTTTTCCAGAGCCTCCAAAGTCCGCTTGCCTGAGGGCCATGACTAAAGTGGTGACCTTTTTTTTTAATCCCATTTGTCCCATTCCACCTGCTCCTCCTGTCTCTATTATAAAAAACTGAGGTTGCCAATTTCTGGGCCTAAGGCGACTTTTGAAGTTTTTTTCTAATGTCTGCAGCTGACTGAGTGATAAACCTATCCTTTAAGATTAGTTGACTTTCAATAGAGTCAGGTGACAGAGAGGTATGCTTCCTCAATGCCTCCCTTAGTCTCTCCAGAAAGGCGGTAGAAAACCTCTCCAGAAAACCTTTCCCTGTGTTATAGTGGACATCACTGAATAATTCATAGGCTTCTTCCTAGTTTTCCTGAGTCCTAGCACGCAAGCTAGCAAATGTCTGTGGCACCAATCTCCATGTTCTGAGGCCGTGTCCCAGTGAGGGTCTACACTGGGAACTGCCTGCTGGCCTGTGGGGAATCGTTCTCTTTCCTCTGTTGTCATCCTGTCATTGACCTGACTGAGATACCAGAGATCGCCAAACTCTCGGACAGCAGTTATGGCGGCACTTCTCTCATTTGGGGTTAGTGTCTGATTTAGCAGTAACATTATATCTCTCCATGTCAGATCAAAGGATTGTCCTAACCCTTGTAAAACATCAATAGAGCCATCAGGGTTATCTGCGAATTTACCTAGGTCTATTTTAATTTGCTTTCAGTCTGAGAGAGAAAAAGGTGCATGCACTCTGGATGGGCCGATTTCTCCTCCTCCCACTGCTTGGAGGGGAGCATAATCGGGGAATACTGGCACTCTTTGGTTCACTGTTTACCCCTTTGTCTATCTCCTTTTGGACAGTTTGGGTTGAAGGGGGGTCCTTATTAGTTGGGGAAGGAGTCGGGGGACCCTGGGGCAGGGAGATAGATTCTGAAGGCTTCCTGTAGGGCATAAACCACACTTTTTACATAATTGCGAGTTGTCTCTTAATGAAAATAAAGTTTGTACATGTGGCACTTCACTCCATTTGCCTTCTTTTCTACAAAAGAGGTCTAGCTGTAAGATGGTGTCGTAATGTATACTTCCCTCAGGAGGCCAGGTTTCTCCCCCTTGAAGAGGATATTGTGGCCAGGTGGTACTGCAGAAGAATGTAAGTCGTTTCTTTCTTAAGTGTCTGAGAGTCAAACTGGTCCCAATTCTCCAGAATACATCTTAGGGGCATTTTTGCTTTGGCGGGAACGTTTCCCATCACTTTGGAGGTCCCTTCGTGGTCGCCAAATGTTACCCAGGGTCCTTACTCCCAGAGCTCCCAAGATGGTGGCCGGCCGCTTCTAAGATGGTGGCAAGCCTCATGTTCTCTGACCTGGGGTTCTTGGCTTCACGGATTCCAAGGAATGGAATCTTGGGCCATGCAGTGAGTGTTATAGCTCTATTAGAAGCCATGGAGTCCGGAAGAGAACCGTGGAACCCAGTGACTGGTGTTTAGCTCAATTAGGACGAACCCAGACACTTAGCCGTGCAGGAATAATGGCAAGCCTTTAGCCTGATCGGGAGTGGCAATCGGCGCCTCACTGGATCAGGAGCACAGCGGACACCCTGCCGGATCCGAAGGGATGGAAGTCAGCGGCAGGTCTGCAACGGCAGTAAACAACAGGGGTGGACGGCGAGCCAAAGCTCAGCTCCAGCCGTAACAAACATGGACCAGAAGAATTCAGTTCCAAGATGTAACAGAGTGAAAACAGGGCTCCCATACAAAGGGAGGGGACCCAAAGTGGGTAGCCCTGAACATATATTTTCAATTATCTTGGGCATATGCCTGTAAGGGGAATTGCTAGGCCATATAGTAACTCTACATTTAACCATCTGAAGAACTGCCAAACTTTCCTAAAGTGACTGCACCTTTTAACTTTCCCACCAGTAGTGTATGAAGGTTCCAATTGTTCCACATCCTCACCAGCACTTGTCATTTTCCATCTTTTTGATTGCAGTCATCCTAGTGAACATGAAATGGTAACTCAGTGTGGTTTTGATTTCAATGAATGCAGTATCTTCACTGGAAGAAAAAAAAACTCAGCCTCTGGCACTCGGTATATAACAACTAAAATGGCATCCTTTTCAAAAGGAGGATCAAAAGCAGTTTAGTTTAACTTGATGTGTTAGGATTATTCCTTGAATGTAGTAACATTATATATTCCTGTCACGTGACATGACTTTGCATCCTATGGGAAGAGTCCACGTTCCTTGCCTTGATGACTTTAGGCTTGAGCGTGCGACATGCTGTAAGCCAAAATATTGGAAGATGTGATAATTTGCCACAATTGAGCAGAAACTTACAACTACTCTCAATCTCTCTCTCTCCTACACCCTGTCATAGCCCTGACAGAGGCTGCTCCTTGAGCCTCGGTCCCAGAATGAGAAGACACAAAGAACAGAATTCCAGTCTAGAGCCAAGCAAAGCCAAACCTGTTACCCAGCAGACACTTGGCATTTAAATTAAAATTTTTAGAACTACTTTTAAGTGCATAGGAAAAAATCTTGCCAAGCACAGTGACTGGCACCTAGAATCCTAGTGCTTTGGGAGGCCAAGGCAAGAAGATTGCTTGAGTCCAGGAGATTGAGACCGGACTAGGCAACAGAGTGAGACCCCCTTTCTACAAAGATTTGTTTTAAGTGGGCCAGACGTAGTTGTGCACAACTGTAGTCCTAGCTACTGTAGAAGATGAGACGAGAGGAATCACTTGAGCCCCGGAGTTCAAGGTTATAGCGAGCAATGATGATACTACACTCAAGCCTGGGTGACAGAGCGAGACGCTATCTCTTTAAAAACAAAAAACAAAAAGAAAACCTCAAAAGTTCACCCTAAATTGTTAAAGGTACTGAATAAATCAATTTATACATCAATCATTTTCACTTTTCACTTTGTTAATTTTGTATTATTAGAATGCTTTAAGGAACATATACTACTTTTGTAATTTCTTCACTTTCTTTTTTAAAAAATTACCTATGCTAGGCCAGGCGCAGTGGCTCATGCTTGTAATCCCAGCACTTTGGGAGGCCAAGGTGGGTGGATCATTTCGGATCAGGAGTTCAAGACCAGCCTGGCCAATAGGGTGAAACCCAATCTCTACTAAAAATACAAAAATTAGCTGGGTGTGGTGGCAGGTGCCTGTAATCCCAGCTGCTCAGGAGGCTGAGGCAGGAGAATCGCTTAAACCTGGGTGGGGCAGGTTGCAGGGAGCCAAGATCGTGCCATTGCATTCCAACCTGAGCATCACAGCGAGACTCCATCCCCAAAAAAAAAAAAATTACCTATGCTGGTCTCCACTTAACATAGCTGAGATTAACTTATAATGAATTTTAGAAATTCTTAAATCTTAGGATTAAAAGTAAATTCTTGGCCGGGTGCGGTGGCTCAAGCCTGTAATCCCAGCACTTTGGGAGGCCGAGACGGGCAGATCACGAGGTCAGGAGATCGAGACCATCCTGGCTAACACGATGAAACCCCATCTCTACTAAAAAAATACAAAAAACTAGCCGGGCAAGGTGGCGGGCGCCTGTAGTCCCAGCTACTCCGGAGGCTGAGGCAGGAGAATGGCATAAACCCGGGAGGCAGAACTTGCAGTGAGCCAAGATCTGGCCACTGCACTCCAGCATGGGCAACAGAGTGAGACTCCGTCTCAAAAAAAAAAAAAAAAAAAAAAAGTAAATTCTTACACATCTTAAGAAAAAGAACATCAATAATAATAAAAACATGTTCATTTAGATAAAGAACTTTGTATATATGTGATTACATTTATAGATCTCATTGAAAATACAAGCTTAATAGAAGCATTCTCTTTGAAAACCGGCACAAGGTTGCCCTCTCTCACCACTCATATTCAACATAGTAATGGGAAGTACTCGCCAGGGCAATCAGACGAGAAGGAAATAAAGGGTATTCAAATAGGAAAAGAGGAAGTCAAATTGTCCTGTTTGCAGATGACATGATTGTGTATTTAGAAAACCCCATTGTCTCAGCCCAAAAACTCCTTAAGCTGATAAGCAACTTCAGCAAAGTCTCAGGATACAAAATTAATGTGCAAAACAAGCATTCCTATACACCAATAATAGACAAACAGAGAGCCAAATCATGAGGGAACTCCCATTCACAATTGCTACAAAGAAATTAAAATACCTAGGAATACAACTCACAAGGGACACGAAGGACCTCTTCAAGGAGAACTGCAAACCACTGCTCAAGGAAATAAGAGAGGACACAAATGGAAAAATATTCCATGCTCTTGGATAGGAAGAATCAATATCATGAAAATGGCCATACAACCCAAAGTAATTTATAGATTCATTGCTATTACCATCAAGCTACCATTGACTTTCTTCACAGAATTAGAAAAACTACTTCAAATTTCGTATGGAACCAAAAAAGAACCCACATAGCCAAGACAATCCTAAGGAAAAAGAACAAAGCTGGAGGCATCAAGCTACCTGACTTCAAACTATACAAAAATGCTACGGTAACCAAAACGCCATGGTACTGGTACCAAAACAGATATATAGACCAATGGAACAGAACAGAGACCTCAGAAATAACACCACACATCTACAACCATCTGATCTTCAACAAACCTGACAAAAACAAGCAACGGGGAAAGGATTCCCTATTTAATAAATGGTGCTGGGAAAACTGGCTAGCCATATTGAGAAAACAGAAACTGGACCCCTTCCTTACACCTTATATAAAAATTAACTCAAGATGGACTAATGACTTCAATTGAAAACCTAAAACTGAGAGAAGAGAGACAGACCCTCTCATATTGTTTTATATTGTTTCATACTCAGAAAAGGGGAAAAAAAAGGCAAAACAAAAGGCAGGTAGCCCGGGGCCTAGGAACCAGACCTGAAACCAAGCCTGGGCCTGCCTGACCTAAGCCTGGTAGTTAAAATTCCACCCCTGACCTAGCAACTGATGTTATCTATATATTCCAGACATTGGATGGAAGGACATTGTTCTGTTTCACTCTCACCACCAGTTCTTGCAGCCCCTGTCACATACCCCCTGGCTTGTTCAATCGATCACGACCCTTTCATGCGGACCCCCTTAGAGTTGTGAGCCCTTAAAAGGGACAGAAGTTGGGCACCTGACAAGCTCAGATTTTAAGACGCCAGTCTGCCAACGTTTCCAGCTGATAAAAGCCACTCCCTTCACTATCTCGGTGTGTGAGAGGTTTTGTCTGCGGCTCATCCTGCTACAAAACCATAAAATCTCTAGAAGAAAACCTAGGCAATACCATTCAGCACATAGGCACGGGCAAAGACTTCATGACTAGGTCACCAAAAAGCAATTCCAACAAAAGCCAAAATCGACAAATGGGATCTAATTAAAGAGCTTCTGCACAGCAAAAGAAACGATATATCAACAGAGTGAACAGGCAACCTACAAAATGGGAGAAAATTTTTGCAATGTATCCATCTGACAAAGGGCTAATCTCTGGAATCTATAAGGAACTTAAACAAATTTACAAGAAAAAACCAAACAACCCCATCAAAAAGTGGTGAAGGATATGAATAGACACTTCTTAAAAGAAGATATTTACGCAGCCAACAAACATATGAAAAAATGCTCATCATCACTTGTCATTAGAAAAACGTAAATCAAAACTACAATGTGATACTATCTCATGCCAATTAGAATGGTGCTCATTAAAAAGTCAGGAAACAACAGATCCTGGCAACGCTGTGGAGAAACAGGAACGCTTTTATACTGTTGGTGGGAGTGTAAATTAATTCAACCATTATGGAAGACAGTGTGGCGATTCCTCAAGGATCTAGAACCAGAAATGCCATTTGACCCAGCAATCCCATTACTGGGTATATACCCAAAGGATTATAAATCATTCTACTATAGACACATCCTCGGCCGGGCACAGTGACTAACACCTGTAATCCCAGCACTTTGGGAGGCTGAGGGGGGTGGATCACGAGGTCAGGAGATCGAGACCATCCTGGCTAACATGGTGAAACCCCGTCTCTACTAAAAATACAAAAAAAAAAAAAAAGTTAGCCAAGCATGGTGGCAGGTGCCTGTAGTCCCAGCTACTCGGAAGGCTGAGGCAGGAGAATGGTGTGAACCCGGGAGGCGGGCCTTGCAGTGAGCCGAGACTGTGCCACTGCACTCTAGCCTGGGCAACAGAGCAAGACTCCATCTAAAAAAAAAAAAGACACATGCACACATATGTTTATTGCAGCACTGTTCAAAATAGCAAAGACTTGGAACCAACCCAAATGTACATCAGTGATAGACTGGATAAAGAAAATATGAGACATATATACCACGGAATACTATGCAGTCATAAAAAATTAGTTCGGCTGGGTGTAGTGGCTCATGCCTGTAATTCCAGCACTTTAGAAGGCCAAGGCGGGCAGATCACGAGGTCAAGAGATTGAAACCATCCTGGCCAAAATGGCGAAACCCTGTCTCTACTAAAAATACAAAAATTAGCTGGGCGTGGTGGTGCACTCCCATAGTCCCAGCTACTCAGGAGGCTGAGGCAGTAGAATTGCTTGAACTTCGGAGGTGGAGGTTGCAGTGAGCCAAGATCGCACCATTGCACTCCAGCCTGGGCGACAGAGCCAGACTCCATCTCCAAAAAAAAAAAAGAAAAAAAAAAATGAGTTGATGTGCTTTGTAGGGACATGGATGAAGCTGAAAGCCATCATTCTCAGCAAACTAACACAGGAACAGAAAACCAAACACCACATGTTCTCACTCATAAGTGGAAGTTGAACAACAAGAACACATGGACACAGGGAGGGGAACATCACACATCAGGGCCTGTCTGGGGGTGGGGGACAAGAGGAGGGAGAACATTAGAACAAATACCTAATGCATGTGGGGCTTAAAACCTAGATGACGGGTTGACAGGTGCAGCAAACCACCATGGCACATGTATATCTACATAACAAACCTGTACGTTCAGCACATGTATCCCAGAACTTAAATTAAAAAAAAAAAAAAAGAAAATACAAACTTAAGATTAGGTTAAAAAGTAATACCAATTCTTAGCAACTTCAAAAAACTTTTTAACTATATGAATAACAGCTTCATAACAAACTATTCCCTTAACACCATTATTAATGCAAATTTGCTTAGTGGATTAAACAAACATCTGTGTCACACCTGCCATCCTCTCAAACAGCATCTACCTTCTCTAAAACCCCAATTTGATCTAAGCCATCCCAATTCTCAACTACTCCTCCACACCGCCTGAGATGAAAAACGGCTGGGATTGAATGACTGCCGAAATATATTAAACCAATCTAATTGCAGGGTAACTGCAGGGCTTTCTGTCTGAGGTAGTTTAACTTGGTTCACATATCTACAAATACTATTGTAAACACCCTCCCCAATTATTTTATACACACTGAAGCTGGCACCCCATGATATTACATATGCTAAATTCCTAGAAAAACAAACCTCAAGTAGAAAATATTTCTAAAACATTCACTTTTGTTTAAAAGGAAATTACTTTTCTGTCCTGGTAAAAAGACATAAAATGACAAAAATACAGTAAACATTAAGTGTTAGGTTAAAAAATCATTATCCATGATTTATTTTTAAATACATCTATGTTTTTGCTAAAGTTAAAATAATTACAATGGAACTTTAAGCAATTATTACGGTTCAACTTCATGAAGTATTTGTTTTCTTTTTGTTGAGATGGAGTCTCGCTCAGTCGCCCAGGCTGGAGTGCAGCAGCGTGATCTCAACTCAGCGCCACCTCTGTCTCCCAGGTTCAAGTGATTCTCCTGCCTCAGCCTCCCGAGTAGCTGGGATTACAGGTGCAGACTACCAAGCCCGGCTGATTTTTGTATTTTTAGTAGAGACAGGGTTTCACCATGTTGGTCAGGCAGGTCTCGAACTCCTGACCTCATGATCCACCCGCCTCGGCCTCCCAAAGTGCTGGGATTACAGGAGTGAGCCACCGCGCCTGGCCTAACTCAATGTAGTATTAACTTTTCTTCTCTTCTGATTCTTGTACCAACTGCACCTTTAATTCTTTCTGATCTTTGGCATACTGTTCAAATACTGGTTGAAAAACATATACTCCTCCAGCAATTCCAAGGATAGTGGTAAAAAGCAGGTGTGAAAGTGTCAATCTCCTAAACATTGTTGCAACAAATACAGCACAAGGAAAAGGTGGTTTTGGAAGCCACACTCCAGGTCCAGGAAATCTCTTCAAATCTGTGTACAAAAATGGAAAGCAAAGCCATCACTTAGCACAATGTCCTTTTAAAAGATTTTACGTCACTACTTTGCACTGGAGTGAACAATATTTTTATGTTACTAATTGAAACAAGAATATAAATACATAAAGAGTACAGGAAATGAATTAGGGAAGGGTATAAGACAAAGCTAAAACCTCTTCTATTACATAATGTTCTCAATGGTTTTAAATGCATATATATATTTATTTATTTATTTATTTATTTATTTTTATTTTTTGAGACGGAGTCTCCCTCTGTCGCCCAGGCTGTAGTACAGTGGCGCGATCTCGGCTCACTGCAAGCTCTGCCTCCCGGGTTCACGCCATTCTTCTGCCTCAGCCTCCCGAGTACCTGGGACTACAGGCGCCCGCCACCACACCCAGCTAATTTTTTGTATTTTTAGTAGAGACAGGGTTTCATCGTGTTAGCCAGGATGGTCTCAATCTCCTGACCTCGTGATCCATTCGCCTTGGCCTCCCAAAGTGCTGGGAATACAGGCGAAAGCCACCGCGCCCGGCCTGGTTTTACTTTTAACTAGAGGACAAAAAACAAAAAGAAACTAACAACAACAAAAAAAACAAAAACACAGGAACCACTGAGCACGTTTCCACATCTATACAAGAAGCTAAATCATCCCTACCCTGTCCACCTCGTTCAACGGGCATTTTTTCTGAGAGCAACGAACTTAAAATGTTACACCAACACTGACGTTTACGATTATCATTACTTTTTTTTTCTTTTTCAGTCAGGATAGCCTCGATCTCCTGACCCCGTGATCCGCCCGCCTCGGCCTCCCAAAGTCCTGGGATTACAGGCGTGAGCCACGGCGCCCGGCCTATCATTACCATTTTTAATAACCACTCAGGCACCCCCGACTGTTCTGCGCCCGCTCCACGTCGCTAAACTCGCTACCGCCTGCTCCCCTCCAGAGATGAGACCGGGCTCCTTCTGGCAGTTTTCGGACCCCCAAGCACAGAGACCGCCAAGCCAAAGGCGAGTAGTAATACCTCGGTTCGGAAACAGCGAAAGAAAACCGCACGCGAGGCACCTCTTGGGGTGGTAGAGACAAAGTTGCCAATTCCCAGTTACTTCCGGGCTTGCGAGCGACGGCTGCTCGCAAAAGCCAAACTTAGTGGATGGACTAGCAGCACGCTCCTGCAGCTTTCTTCCGCCTCAGGAAGGTGGCGGCTGGGGATGAGGAGGCCTTCTAAGCAAGTGCGGAATGGAGCGGGGACGCGAAGATGCCAGCCTCACTTTGCGTGGTCTCCAGAACCGCTCCCACGAGAAGATAAAGCTGCGAAAGAGAAAGTCTACCCTGTACTTCAGCACCCAGGAAAAGAACGCCAGGCGCCGCGGGGGTGAGTGAGGGGGTGCTGTCTGGAGAGCTCCTGCCCCATCTGAAAGGAGCCCCCGTATATTTCACTACCAGCCGGTTGCCCGTTGAGCTCTGTGTTGCCAGATCTTAACGAGTTTTGAAATGCTGGAAACACAGATTTTAATATAAATTCTGATTTCTAAATGTTGGCAACTAAATTCAAATTTTAAAAGAATATTCTGTATTTGGCCGACAGACTGTCCATTGTGGTCAAGAGCAGGACTTTGGAGACAGCAGACAGATCCGGGTTTGAATCCTGATAAGTAATTTACAGCTTTATTTGGACGAGGCAGTTTAATTTCTGGGCCTCAATTTGCTTGTCTGTAAAATGGGGCTAATAATACCTATCCCATAGTACTGTGTGGAGGATTAAGTGAGATGCATGTAAAGAAATTAACACAGCGCCTGGCATATATAATAGTAAGCATCAATATATTTTAAAATGTACAGAGGACCATTTTATATTGCACATATACAAAGGGTTGCTTCCCAAATTAGTAATTTATTAGCTGTTTTTTATTAGATACACACGTAGTATGACCTAATTAATTAGCCTAAGGCCTTAGTTAACCCACTCTTTAATATTTTAATTAATATTTTAATATTTAATATTATATTATTTAATATTTAATATTTTAAATATTTATATTATTTTAATATTTTAATATTATCTTTATACAATAAGTTACAAGAAAAGTTGGCTAAGCTAAAAGAGGGACAGTCACCCAGTGATGAGGCTGTGGTCCTTGTATAACCTTCCCTAGGTTGGCTTTGAGAATGGTGTGGAGGGGCCAGAGGTCGCTACTGTGCCTTACAAGGGGCCAACCAGAGCAGCAGATTTTAGGTTCTGCAAGTGGAACTGCCTAACTTTTGTGCCACTACTACCTGTTTTGTTCTGTTTTTCAGATCTTCTTGGAGAGAATATTCATCTGGTCTTGTTCACCATAGCTTTACGAATATTAAACTGTTTTTTAGTGCAAACAAGCTTTGTTCCAGATGAATACTGGCAGTCTCTTGAAGTTGCACATCACATGGTTTTCAAATATCCTTTGTGGTTTCTTGTGTATTCATCTTGGAAATTGTGTTCATTTTCTTTTAGAGTAGTCCCCCCTGCTCTCTTGTCTTCAGGAGATAGTTTCCAAGATCCCTAGTGGATGCCTGAAACTGTAGACAGTACCAAACTCTGTATATATTGTTTTTATGTATGTAAAAAAAATACACACACTTATAAAGTTTATATAAATTAGGTACAGTAAGAGATTAACAGTATTAAAATATAATAAGTTTAACACAATACTATAATAAAAGTTATGTGAACATGGTCTCTCTCTCAAAATATCTTCATATTTTCTGACAGTGGTTGACTGTGGGCAACTGAAACCATGGAAAGTGAAACCACAGATAAGGGGGGACTACTATACATATTTTCAGTTTTCTGTATTTTCCCCAAATAATTTTAACTCATCAAAGTACACCATTACTTTATACTAATCTTTCTCCTGTATCTTTCCTTTATGTTAATATACTTGACACAGCCATTAGCATACATTCCCATAGTTCTTAGCACTTGGAGGATACCGAGAAAGTAAAAAACACATTACTGCCTTGAAGAAGTTAAGAGTTTAGTTGGCCAGTTGAATTTGTAATGCAAATATCCAGTATAAAATGCTGTTTTAAGACTGCCACAAAATAAAATATTGGTTTATAAATGGAAATGAAAATAGATTTGCCAAGTGAAGTTGGGTGCACCTGTAGAGGTCCTCCTGCCTCTACAGGTGCACCCAACTTGAGCCTAAGTTTGAGACCAGCCTGGGCAAGACAGTGAGACCCCATCTTAAAAAAAAAAAAAAAAAAGGAAATAGGTTTCAATATTATTTGACATTTACTCCTTAATGTTACTAATTATGGTTATTTGACTTGGGAATGGACAGAGAGATTGAGGAGTTACACTTATCCCTTAATCTTTGCAAGCATTTACAAGATTCTTCATCTTTTAGGGAAAGATAGTGTTCAGTTGCTGGTAAGTTCAAATAAAAGTAACCAAAATACTTATTAAAAGTAGATCTATTCTACCTTTTTCAAAGCTTAATGTGTATTAACTAAATGCCGTTGGGGCCATGGAATTTGTTTTTAAAAGGCTACTGTTGCTAAAGTCCAGCCATATCTGGGAAGCCCATGATACTACAGACATACTGTGATGTGTAACTCTTTAGTTTGCGCTGAAATACAAAACTGAGCATGAAAATGTCCTGATGTGAGGAATCCTGTTATGATGTGCAGATTTTCAAAATGACTATATTATGTATTATTCGGACATTAGAAGTATACTTCTTTCTTTTTCTGATGGGGGATGGAGTTTCGTTCTTGTTACCCAGGCTGGAGTGCAATGGCGTGATCTTGGCTCACCGCAACCTCCACCTCCCGGGTTCAGGTGAGTCTCCTGCCTCAGCCTCCCGAGTAGCTGGGATAATAGGTGTGTGCCACCACACCCGGCTAATTTTGTATTTTTAGTAGAGACGGGGTTTCTCTGTGTTGGTCAGGCTGGTCTCGAACTCCCGACCTGAGGTGATCTGCCCATGTGTTGGCTCATGCCTGTAATCCCAGCACTTTGGGAGGCCAACGTGGGCAGATCACCTGAGGTTGGGAGTTGGAGACCAGCCTGACCAACACCCAGAAACCCCTTCTCTACTAAAAATACACAATTAACTGGGTGTGGTGGCACGCATGCCTGTAATCCCAGCTACTCCAGAGGCTGAGGCAGGAGAATGGCTTGAACCTGGGAGGCAGAGGTTGCGGTGAGCTGAGATTGCACCATTGCACTCCAGCCTGGGCAACAAAAGCGAAACTCCATCCCCACCCCACCCGCCCAAAAAAAGTATCACTGGAGAGCAGCGTTGTATTTTGTGTTTTTTACCTTGTAAGTGGAAGACCATGTTATATGATTTTATGAAGTCTGTATACATACAAACCCACTCAGGATTTAGTGTTGAAATTAAAACTTTAAAAAATTTAATTTGAGAAAAATTTAGTGATATGCATAATCATTGTGCTATATAATAACTAGGATCAACAGTAAGTAGGATTGTAATTCCTAGGTTATTAATTGCTGGGGTCAGTTGCCAGGAGAGGGTACAAGGGCAGGACTAATGGTGCAAAAGTTTCTCTAGCCTCACTCCCGTGATCTTTTAAGCTATCATCAGATGAGACTCAGAGTTTGGGGTCTCCCCGATTTCTGTCAGTGGGGGTTAATGGCTCAGCATTCCAAAGGCAGTCCAAATCCTGAGGTGTTTTGTGTAGCTTAGAAAGACACAGGTTCTGGGGTATTTGTTTTAAGGTAGGGTTGTACTCTCCCAGTTGCAATACTTGCTTCCCCATTATTGAGAAATTAGGGAAATTAAACCACTGAAACTGATGCTTCAAATGGGAAGATGATAGGGAAGGAGAATTCAGAGTGGTAGCAGAGTTTCTTCCATTAACACAGGTAGAATTTAGGAGCTGCGGCCTGACTTTTCTCCTCTTACAGTTATCTGCTAGTTTATAGATTATGCAAGGTATCCATAAAGTCTGGAATCACAAGAAAATATACATAATCTCATCAATGACATTTTATGTCCCAGGAAGTAGGTCAGATTACGAATGAAGAAGTCTTCAAGATAGAAAAATTCCCTGCTCCTCCAAGACCTATCCACTGCACTCCATCTGTAGCTGACCCACCAGGTCATTTTGTGGTGTAAAGGAAGCCTCCCCTGTCCCGCTCCAGCCCCCCTAAAAGGAACTCATTGTCATATCTAGAACTTGACCATGCAAAGAGATTCGTTAGGATATGATCAGTCATTATTATTTTAAGCAAATTATATACATAATTTTGAAGCTGGAAGAGGTCAGAGAAGTAAAGTAAATAGACCAAGGTCACAGCGTGTTAAAAGCAGAACTAGAGCTAAATCCTAGGTCTATTACTCACAGCCCAGTACTCTTCCCAGATAGCTCCTCTACAAACTGCATAAGGCTTATGCACAGCTGGGCATGGTGGCTCACACTTGTAATCTCAGCACTTTGGGAGGCTGAGGTGGGAGGATTGCTTGAGGCCAGGCGTTTGAGACCAGCCTGGGCAACATAGCAAAACTCTGTTTCTACAAAAAAAATTTTTTAAAGGAGACATGGCTTAGAGCTGCACTGTCCACCATGGTAGCCAGTAGTTTTATGTGGCTGTTGAAGACTTCAAATGTGGCTAGTCCAATTTGAGAAGTGCTAGAAATGTAAAATATGTACTGAATGTCAAAGGCCTAGTACAAAAAATAATAATATTTTTATAATTTTTTAATTGATTAAATGTTCAAATGATAATGCCTTAGATACACTGGGTTAGACAAGATGAAATTAATTTTACCTGTTTTGGGTTTTGGGGTCATTTCTGTTTTTGCTTTTTAATTTGCCAGCTATAGAATTTAAAATTACACATGTGGCTCATGTTATATGTCTTTTGGCCTGTGATGGCTTAGAACATGTGAAAGGAAAGAGGAAGAGGAGGGGAAACCTGAATGGGGAACCACAGTAAGGTTCGTTGGTTTTTGGATTTTTTGAGATGGAGTCTCACACTGTCGCCCAGGCTGGAGTGCAGTGGCACGATCTTGGCTCACTGTAACCGCCACCTCCTGGCTTCAAGTGATTCTCCTGCCTCAGCCTCCCGAGTAGCTGGGATTACAGGTGCCTGCCACCACACCTGGTTAATTTTTGTATTTTTAGTAGAGGTGGGGTTTCACTGTGGCCAGGCTGGACTCAAATGATCCACCTGCCTCTGCCTTCCAAAGTGTTGGAATTACAGGCATGAGCCATCAAGCTTGGCCAACAGTAAGGTCTTTGAATAGTCAGAAGACAACACAAGGGTATTTGGCTCCTGTAGCTTAGGGGAGGAGTCAGGAGCTTCAAGAACAGAAGTATGGAATGAGGAGCTGCCAACATAGGCCTAGTGTTCAAGTTACGCCTGGCATGTTTCTTCTCTTTACCTCACTCCACTGCTTTATTTTACTCTTTAGCAGGTCCTTACTGTAACATGGAAAATTATGGTATCAAAATCTGGAGAGACTGCTAATGACTGGGAGTTCAGAACTCCGCTTATTTTTATGCTAAAGTCTACTTTGTTTTAAATTCAAGATTTCTACTTCTACTTAACCACCCTAGAAAAACTTCTCTTTATTCAGGGTAAAAGTCTCTAGCTCTTAACCTCATAATCATAGATAGTATCCTGTAGATACTTTGTAATTTATTAATATTCATCTTAAAATGTGGATCTCCAAACTGACACAATACTGAAGGCAGAGTAACTAGTTCAGAATATGGTGGGTTCATTAACTTACATTTCTCAGAGCGCAGGAATTCTTTTAGCTGTTTAATAGCTACCTCACACTGTTGGCTCATATTAAGTTTGTAGCCAAATTGACTTTTCATATGAACTGCTTTCAGGGGGCCTGGGAAGTAAGGATGAAGCTTATAGCTCCCTATGCAGAGTAAAAAGAAGGTATGTACATGAGTGCCTTTTCCTGTATTTTACAGGGCACAGTTTATGTGGAACTAAGTACCGTGTACCTTTAACTTTCCAATTTTAGCATTTATTTACACACTGTGGACAAAAAGAACATAAAGCTAAAGTGCTAAAAGCCACTGACAACTCAAAGTAAAGCAGCTCCTATAATGTGGAGTTAATGAAGTTTGATTCAACAAAAATATGAATTAACAGCCGGCGCAGTGGATCACACCTGTAATTCCAGCACTTTTGGAGAGTGAGGTGGGTGGATCACCTGAGGTCAGGAGTTCGAGACTAGCTGGCCAACATGGTGAAACCCCATCTCTACTAAAAATACAAAAATTATCCAGGCGTGGTGGCGGGCACGTGTAATCCCAGCTACTTGGGAGGCTGAGGCAAGAGAATCACTTGAACTCGGGAGGTAGAGGTTGCCATAAGCCAAGATTGCACCATTGCACTCCAGCCTGGGTGACAGAGTGAGACTCTGTCTCACACACACACACACACAAACACACACATACACACAAATACAAATTCACATACAAATTTTTAGAAACACATCTTTTGAACAAACCAAGATTAAATTGTGCTCTACCATCGTGTTATTTTGTTAGTGTTAACTATGACACCTTTTTTTTTTGGAACTCTGAGAGATGCTAGTGCATAGCATTAGCATTTCTAACTTTAGTTGTAATACATTTATTCTTTATTTCAATTTTACACTTAAATTTACTCTTTAATGTCATCTGAATACCATGTTCATATAATTGCAGAATATTTGTGCTTTTTTAAAAGGTAATTTGTTGGTTGGGTGCAATGGCTCATGCCTGTAATCCTAGCACTTTGGGAGGCTGAGGCGGGCAGATCACGAGGTCAGGAGACCAGCCTGTGCAACGTGGTGAAACCTTGTCTCTATTAAAATACAAAAAATTAGCTGGGTGTGTGCCTATAGTCCCAGCTACTCTGGAGGCAGAGGCAGGAGGAGGTGGGAGGTGGAGCTTGCAGTGAATGGAGATCACACCACTGCATTCCACCCTGGGCGACAGAAAAAAATGTAATTTGTTATTCTCTATATTGCAGGATAGAGAAGCCGTGTAACTTAGTAATTAAAGTCAGGCCCACCTGGGTTTATAATGCTGGATTTCATACTAACTAGCTGTGCAGCCTTGTGAAAATTACTTAACCTCTCTGTGCCTCAGTTTCCTCATCTATAAAACAATCCTTTACTCAGAAGATTGTTAGGACTAAATGAGTTGGTACATATAAAGTACTTAGCATGATACATAGTACACAGTGCTGCAAATACTTGAATTTTTAAAAACCTGTTGTTGCTAATGAATATAAATATATTTTTAAAATAGAAACTTAACACAGTGAAATGATTGGCTATTAATATTTACATTAAAATTAGGGCCAGGCACAGTGGCTCATGCTTGTAATCCCAACACTTTGGGAGGCCAAGGTGGGAGTATCACTTGAGGCAAGATTAGCTGAGTGTGGCAGTGCATGTCTGAAGTCCTAGCTGCTCAGTAGACTGAGGCAGGAAAATTGCTTCACCCCAGGATTCAAGGCTGCAGCCTGGGTGACAGAGTGAGACCCTGTCAATCAATCAATCAATGTAATAAAAAATAATTTAAAAATATATGTATAATATATATGTGTGTATATATGTGTATATATGTCATATATACACACAGAATGAGACTGGTAAATATTTTATATTTTATATTTTATATTTATATATAATATATAGTTATATTTATAATATATTTTATATTTATATATAATATGTTTGTCTATATATGTCATATATACACATACAGAGAATGAGACTGGTAAATATTTTATATTTTATATTTATATATAATATATAGTAATATTTATAATATATTTTATATTTATATATAATATGTTTGTCTATATATGTGTATATATGTCATATATACACACATACAGAGAATGAGACTGGTAAATATTTTATATTTTATATTTATATACAATATAGTTATATTTATAATATATTTTATATTTATATATAATATATGTGTGTGTATATATGTCATATATACACACACATGTCATATATACACACACATACAGAGAATGAGATGTAAATATTTTATATTTATATATAATATATAGTTATATTTATAATATATTTTATATTTATATATAATATATGTGTGTCTATATATGTGTATATATGTCATATATACACACACATACAGAGAATGAGACTGGTAAAACTTAAAACTACATTGATTATTTTAATGAGAATATAATTTTTACAGAAAAAGGGATGTAGTTTTGCAAAAGAATAGAAAAATATATTGTCTATTTTTGTACTAATAATGGCTTCCCATAGATAGTTGGATCAGCTTGTTGACTTTTATCATAATTCAGTGTGAACCAACAGATGTTTTTAACATCCTGTTCTTCTTTTTAACTGATGAAGATTTGGATTCCTAGACTTGCCCAAGCACTTCTGTCTGCTGTAGCAGACGTGAGACTTTACTCATTAATGAAGCAACTAGAAAATCAGGAAGTGGCAAGATGGGTGGTAAGTCCTAAATACTTTAGAAGCTGTATGCCAGTTATTTCATTCCTATAGGTATAAAGCACATGGAAACACTGATTCCCAGAACAATTTTAGAAGGTAATTCATACAACTTTATAGAGGTACGTCCATAATTAAGAACAGTAACATGCAAGTGGGGCACCTGCCATAGCTTTCCTTCTGATTAAGCCCTGGACAGGGATGCCCTCAAACCCTTTTAGAGTCTAAACCCTGGGAGACAGCCTTTGGAAGCCCCTTCACTCCTCAAAACTATCCTTGCCTCTCTTTCCATAGAATTGAGTAAGGATAGTTCTAAATTACCAACTACTTCACAAAGCATCTTAACTATGTACAACCCTTGTTCTGTTCCTCTAGCCAGCCTCTGTCTGAGGTGCAGCCCAAGAAATCTTTTTGCACTGAAACTCTTTCACTTCCGAATGAGATGTTGGAAGTATTAGGTTGGTGCAAAAGTAATTGTGGTTTGTGCCACAACAATATTAGGTTGGTGCAATTACTGGACTCATGTAAGGAAGAGAGTATGGTATAGAAGACTATCTTTTGTCATTTAACTTATTTCAAGGTGGAGAGATAGATTCCTGACATCTCCCACTCAGATCTTGAATGGATTTTTCCCATTTAAACAATATCCTGATGAGGGATTGGATTCTGTAGTACTGTTGTTAATTCACTTGGCTCTTTGTAAAGTTAATAAGCTTATATGAACCTGTTTGAAAGTCTTACTACCTTTTTTTATATTGTTTCTATTGGAAAATACATTCTAAATTCCAAGTAACCAATTTAGCAACATATCTCTGAAATATAATTTACTAATAAATTAGAAAGGGAACATTTCTGCAGGTATTCTATTCTTTTGCATTAAAAAGAAAGATTGGTTTAGCAACTAAGTCCTTGCTAATTGATTCAGCGATATGGTTAGCCTCATTATTTTGTGCTTATATTTTATGTGCATTGCTGAAAACTCAACATAAAATGGTAGGCAAAAGTCATGATGGCTTTGAAGTCCTTCCCCCAAAGATACAGCACTAGGGCCGGGCGTGGTGGCTGACGCCTATAATCCCAGCACTTTGGGAGGCCGAGGTGGGCAGATCACAAGGTCAGGAGTTCGAGACCAGCCTGGCCAACATAGTGAAACCCCGTCTCTACTAAAAATACAAAAATTACCCAGGGGTGGTGGTGGACACCTGTAATCCCAGCTGCTCGGGAGGCTGAGGCAGAATTGCTTGAACCCGGGAGGCAGAGGTTGCAGTGAGCCGATATCATGCCACTGCACTCTAGCCTGGGTGACAGAGCAAGATTCCGTCGTGGGAAAAAAAAAAGAAAGAGAAAGATAAAGCACTAGGTTCTTCTAGTTTAGGAAAAACTTTTACTTTCATGAAAATTAGGAACATTTTTTAAAGGCTATGTTTGACCAGATGGGAAGCTAGTGCCACATGCTTAACAATTGCCTCAATAAGTTTCTTTTAACACATTTGTTTTGTAGACTTAATGGTGCTCTGTGTGCATGTTCTTCCAAAAACTGATTCATTAATTTAGTCAATTTCCAAATTAAAATTTAATAATGTCTCCAGATTTTTTTTCCCTGTTTCCTGTTTTGTCTTAATTTTTCATCAGCATTTCAAAACAGGGAAACATTCCAAACAAGTGCAACATTCCAAACAAGGTCAATTTAAAAAGTCACAATACTTGTGTCAGCACTATAAGACAGTTTGAGAAATATTGATTGGAAGAATCTAGTTATGAATTTCAATCTTCTTAAACTCTACCAGAAAAGAATCTGTTTTTTATGTGTTTCATTAATGGAAAGTGGGATTGATTTTAAATCAAATGGAGTGCCATAAAAATGCACCTGAAAGTATAAACTTCTTAACATGAACAAATACAGATCTGCTATTATTTTAAACCTGTGTTTGATACAGGTTTCTAAAAACAATGTTTGGGCATGCCTACTTACTTTTAATATCATCTACCTTTTGATGTCCTTTTCACAATATTTAGACTTGCTTGCTATTTAGAAGATAATATGTACTAAGGTTTTCCATTTCCAACTTCATACATGTTTGCTCTATACTTTTTCTTAGTTTTTTTGCCAGTTGTGCTCCTGGTTCACATGGTATTGCTGTACCAGAACACTTACAAACACCATGGAAACTGTTCTCACTATAATTGCTCTTTTCTACTATCCTTTGGAAGGTTCAAAGTCTATGAACAGGTAAGAAAAATTATTGTTAATAATTATGTACAAAACTCTACTTTTGAAAAATCTTAAATATCAACATATTGTAATGTCTAGTAGACCCCCTAATTTTCATGAGTCATGAGAACCACAATAATATGTTCAGTTGATACATTATAGCAGAGAACAGATAATACTCAAACGGAATAATTAAGGAGAGTTTAACAATAGGAATATTTGCGAAGGTGTAGACAATATTTAGGAAAGCCAATAAGGAAACACCATCGTACCGCCAGCCTAGTTATAGCAGGAAGTCTGTAGTATCTCTAGGCCCCAAAGAGCAAGGAGAAGAAATGGTTACTGGAATTTGTAAAGAGCTATAATTATAAGAGAGGGCCCCAGCAGGGGACAGGCACAACCAGTCTTTAGCAATAATGAGGACACAGCCAGGGGAATAAATAATCCTGACCCAACTCTTCTGCCTCTCAGCCAAAAACAGTCAGAAACCAGAAAGCAAGGTAGCCACTGATGCTGTCCATTCAGGTCAGCTTTCCTGCATGCAGACTAGATAAAGGCTGGAGGAGAAAAGATTTGGAAGGGCAAATAGGAAATACTTGGACTTTATTTGGCTTCCTTTAAACTGGGGAAACAAATACCAAGCAATGGGAACATGAGTGAAGGCACATAACTGTCAGTGGGCTTCATTTACAGTTACAGTATATTCAGGGCAGATTATCCAGAGTAGTTGTAGAGTGTGGTAGGATGCATGTAAGAGGAGAAGAATAAGAGATGAGGCTGGAATGGGACTTTGAATTTGGATTTTATTCTGTAGGTAATAGAGAGCCATTTGAGGCGTTTGAGCAGCATGACATAATCAAATCTGATTTTGAAAAACTTTTGTAGTAACAGTATTTAGGATATACTGAAAGGAAAAAAGACAGAATTTGAGATCTAGTTAAAATTCTAGTATCCATTCTTCCTACACAAAAGGAATAGGAAGTTAAAGGTTAGGAGGATCAAATCAAATAAGATCATTTTGTCTTAGACTCTCTTAACTACAAGAAAAAGCATTCACTCAAGTTATGTATATGATGAGGACTTTATTATAAGACTAAAAGGGAAAATGGGCATCTCAAGCCTTGTGGCCAGGACTGGAAGAAAACTGTAGAATATCTCAGCCACACAAATGAATTGAAATGTTATGCAGAATCCAAGGCAGTTTTGGGGAATGGGCTGTTTTGTTGTGCCTTTATATACCAAATAGCCTATGAATCCTGCCTTAGTCTTCCATCATTTAGGGACTTAGCTAGTCTCTGTCCACTTCTATTCTTGCTAGCAATTACCCAAATTTCTCTGTATCTCATATTCAATTTGAGAGAATCTAATTAGGTCCATTAAATATCATTGTCTCTATCTGGAGATAACTTTATTTCACACTGGCCAGCCTTAGATTGGCTACTTGGGCCCAGGTGCCGTTCCCTAATTGTTAGGAAGTGCAAGGGTCATGTGATACAAAAGGACTGCTATATAAGCATTTTTCCTTGTATAAGTACGACAGATACTATTCTAGACCTGACAATAAAATGACATTTTGCACACTCCTTTAAGAAATGCAAGTATTGGCTGGGCACGGTGGCTCACGCCTGTAATCTCCACACTTTGGGAGGCCAAGACAGGTGGATCACTTGAGGTCAGGAGTTTGAGACCAGCCTGGCCAACATGGTAAAACCCCATCTCTACTAAAAATACAAAAAATTAGCCGGGCACGGGGATTAGCCTGTAATCCCAGCACTTTAGGATACTGAGGCGGGTGGATCACCTGAGGTCAGGAGTTGGAGGCCAGCCTGGCCAACATGGTGAAACCCCGTCTCTACTAAAAATACAAAAAATTAGCCAGGCATGGTGGCGCACACCTGTAATCCCAGCTACTTGGGGTGATGAGGCAGGAGAATCGCTTGCACCCAGGAGGCAGAAGTTGCAGTGAGCCACTGCACTCCAGCCTGGGTGACAGAGTAAGACTCTGTCTCAAAAAAAGAAAAAAAAAGTTCATATAGCTATTCATACCAAAAGGAAAATGTCAAATCACAGTGTAAATAATAGATAACTTCAAGTTAATTTCCCACTTGTCTTATCACACATTTTCCTCTTACAGTGTCAAGTACTCATCCTTGGTGGCACTTGCCTTCATAATTCGTCCCACAGCTGTTATTCCCTGGACACCTTTGCTCTTCAGACATTTCTGTCAAGAACCAAGAAAGCTTGATCTTATTCTACATCATTTTTTACCTGTAGGGTAAGTGTGGCAATAATCCATCCATTAATTTTAGTAGCCTATAAATCACAGATTATGAACAAGATTTTACATCTTTCAGTTAATTATTTTATCTTCTAATGTCAATGAGCACTCTTAGTCCAAGGAAATAGAATATTGCAAAACTTATATATTATATTCTTATATTTATGATCCTGATTATAACTATTTTAATTTGCTTAACTGAGTGCTTTTGTAATTACTTCTAACTTAGCGCTTTCTGATGCTTTATTTACTAAATATTTCTCAAATATATTTTAGAGATACTTGATTCTTTTACATTTGTATAAGGCTTTATAATTCATAATGTGTTTTCACATATTACCTCATAATTTTCATAATACTTCTATCTAGGCAATATATGTTTTTATTTGGTAGTAGAGAAAACAGGAGGCTGGGAGAAATTAAAAATGTGTTAGTCAAAGTCATTGGCCTGGTTGCTATACTGATATTGAAACCCAGGTCTTCTAACTATACTGTGAGCTCCTAGGATCAGACACATCCCAAGTATCTAGTAGACTACCCCAAATAATTATTTATTGAAGGGATGACTGCATTCTGACTCTTACAACAGTGATCTTTTTAATATACAATCATGCACTGCATAACAACATTTTGGTTAGCACTGGACTGCATTTATGACAGTGGTCCCATAAGATTAAATTACCGTATTTTACTATACTTTAGTTTCTCTGTTTGGCTATATATATTTTATATTTATTTATTTATTTGAGACCGAGTCTCGCTCTGTCACCCAGGCTGGAGTGCAATGGCGCAATCTCACTTCAACCGCCTCCCAGGTTCAAGTGATTCTCCTGCCTCAGCCTCCCAAACAGCTGGGATTACAGGCGCCTGCCACCACGCCCAGCTAATTTTTTTATTTTTAGTAGAGTTGGGGTTTCACCATGTTGGCCAGCTACTCTCAAACTCCTGACCTCAGGTGATCCTCCCACCTTGGCCTCCCAAAGTGCTGGAAATACAGGCATGGGCCACCATGCCCAACCTGTTTAGCTATAGTTAAGATACATAGATACATAGCATTATGTTACGATTGCTTACAATATTCAGTATAGTACCATGCTGTATAGGTTTGCAGCCTAGGAGCCATAGGCTATACCATATAGCCTAGATGTCTGTAAGCTGTACCATCTAGGCTTGTGTAAGTGCACTCTATGATGTTTGCACAATGATGAAATTGCCTAATGATGCAGTTCTCACAATATATCCCCATTGTTAAGTAATGCATGACTGTACTAGTGTTCACTAGTCACAAGTATTTTTCGGGTAGCAATCTGAAAGGACTAAATTGTCTTGCGTCTCAGTTGCCACTGTTGTCGTTTCTCAGGTGTATTAATAATATTGCATTAAATGTATTCATTCATTCAGGAAGTATTTAATCCTACTATGTGCCAGGCAGTGTTCCAGATGTAGGAGATGCATCAGTTTAACCAAAAAAAGTACCTGCCTTCATGAAGTTTACATTCTAGTAGGGAGAGACAGACAGCTAAAAAGATAAGAATAAATATATATTTGTCAAGTGATGGCAATACAGGGAAAAATAATTGTGGCATAAGGAGGATGGAATGCCAGTGCTTGGGGTGACAGGGGAGCTGTTATTTTTAAACAGGGTGGTTGGGAAAGACCACCATGTAAGGTGACACTGGAGCCAAAACTTAAAGGAGTTGAGAGAGTGAACCATGTAGTTACTTGATGAGAGAATATTCCAGGTAAAGGGACCAGCCAAGTACTAAGTATGCTGGGCATGTTCAGGGACCAGCAAGGAGACGGATGTGGCTAAAAGAGAGTGAGCTTGGGAGAATGGAATAATGAGGTCAGAGAGATAGCAGGGGCTCAGTTCATTCCGGATTTGACACTGAGGGAGATAGAAAGCCTTGTTAATCTCATCAGCAGCATGATAATAACTTACTCATTTAATAAGCATTTAACCTACTTTGTATCCAGCATTTGATAATTCAGAGGTGAGTAAGATACAGTGTCTGCTCTCAAAGTCAAAGTCTGTGGGGGAAAAAGATAAAACAATACAGATGCTCCTTGACTCGGGATTACATCCTGATAAACTCATTGCAGGTTGAAAATATAAGTCAGGCAAGGCACAGTGGCTCACACCTGTAATCCCAGTGCCTTGGGAGGCCAGGAGTTCAAGAACAGCCTGAGCAACATAATGAGACCCCGTCTCAACAAAAAAAATTTAAAAATTGGCCAAGTATAGGTGGCAGTAGGCACGCCTGTGGTCCTAGCTACTTGGGAGGCTGAGGCAGGAGGATCCCTTCAACCCAGGAGTTCAAGGTTGCAGTGAGCTATGATCATTCCACTCCACTCCAGCCTGGGAAAAACAGTGATAACCTGTCTCTAAACAAAATAAATAAAAAAGAAAATATTCTACATTAAAAATGCACTTAACACATCTAACGTACTGAATATCACAGCTTAGCCTATCATAAACATGCTCAGAACATTTACCTTAGCCTACAGTTGGGCAAAATCATCTAACACAAACCCTATTTCATAATAAAATATTTGAATATCTCATGTAATTCATTGAATACTATACTGAAAGTGAAAAACAGAATGGCTGTGTGCGTACCATTTTAAAGTTGAAAAATCGTAGGTTGAATCATCATCAGTTAGGGATTATAATTCTTACCCAGTGATTTAAAGGGGTCTAGTGGTTGGATACGGTGGCTCACGCCTGTAATCCCAGCACTTTGGGAGACTGAAGCAGGCACATCACCTGAGGTCAGGAGTTCAAGACCAGCCTGGCCAATATGACGAAACCCCGTCTCTACTAAAAATGCAAAAAAATTAGCTGGGCATTGTGGGGTGTGCCTGTAATCCCAGCTACTTGGGAGGCTGAGGCAGGAGAACGCTTGAACCCCAGAGGTAGAGGTTGCAATGAGCCGAGAACGCACCACTGCACTCCAGCCTGTGCAACAGAGCGAGGCTCCATCTCAAAATAGAAATAAAAATTAAAAATGAAGTATTCTAAGTTAGACATAACAAAATTCTGCAGAAGAACAGAAAGTAATCTAATTCTGCTTGCAGAGGGAATATTAGTAGAAGCCTTATAAAGTGGGTGGTGTTTCAAGTAACATCAGGGTGAATATGAATTTGGCATGCATGGAGAATGAGCTCGCTTAAAGCTGAAAAAGCCTAAAGGAACCTTTTCACATAGATCAGATGCTTGCTTTGTTTATTTTGTAGCAAAATATAGAAGAGAACAAATGAGATAATGCACGTGAAAATATTCTGAAGTTTTGCAGTATAGAACAAATGTCAATCACAGTCCTAATTAGTCTTATATTCAAGTCCTTTGATGCATAGAGTTGGCTTCAGACTTGAATGATATAACAACCTTTTACATATTTAGCACTCTTTAAAAATAGTCAGTTGCATCTCCAAACAGTAATAGTGTCTCTAAATATAGAGAAAAATATTGAATTCGTCTTAGGAAAAATTATAATATATGTGGACCAATTTTTGTTTACTTTTTACATGGCCTTGAGAATTTGGGATATCATTTTGTCATTTTGTAAAATCCAAAATACTTCAATTGCCTTCCAGCTGCCACACTATCTCACCAATAATTGACAAGACAGGAATGACTATAGGTCTTACAGCCATTCCCAAAATGAAGAAGACAATATTATAAACAACTTTTTGCTAATAAACTTGACAAATGAACACATTTCTAGAAAAATGCAGCTTACCAAAACTGACAGGAGAAGTAGAAAATCTGAACAGTACTATATGAATTAAAGAAATTTAATTTGTAGTTAAGATCTTCAAAGAAAGATGCATCAGGTTCAAATGGCTTCATTGGCAAATTATTCCATACATTTAAGAAAGAAGAAACATCAGTTCACATGAACTATTCCACAGAACGGAAAAAGAAAAACATTTCCCAGTTCTTCTCATGACAATAGCATATTCTCGATACCAAAATCTAACGAGGACATTACAAGAAAGGTCAATTATAAACCAGTATTTCTCATGACTGTGAATGCAAAAATCCTGAAGAAATATTAGTAAACTGAATCCATACAATATTTAAAAGAATACATGACATCCAAGATTGGGTTTGTTCCAAGAATATAATATTTGATATTTGAAAATCAGTCAGTATGATTCATGACATCAAGAGAATAAAGGAGAAAAATAATACGGCTTTCTTAATAGACACACAGAAAGCATATGATGAAACTAAAGGCCTAGTCATGATTGTCAGGGAGGGGGAAGACAACCCTTAGAAAACAAACTGTGGAAAGCGACTGATTCATACGACAGTTTGTATAAAAACTTTACAGAAAAATCGTGCTTAGTGTGAACATATTAAAACCCTTTCCCTTGAGATTGGGAAAGATACAACGATAGTTATTATCACCACTCCTGTTCAACAGTATCCATCCTACCTAGTGCAATAGGACAAGAAAAGCGAGTTAATGGTAGAAGGGAGGAAATAAAACTCTGTGACTTTGTATCATGATTGTATATGTAGAAAATTCAAAAGAATCTAAAGATAAACTATTAGATAAGTAAACAAATGAAGCATGCTCACTAGATACAGGGTCCATATACAAATATTAATTGCACTTGAATATTAAACCAGTGGGTAAAAGTTTGAAGAATAGTTACACAGTTCTAAAGTATCTTCCACAAGAGACCTATTAATTACAAATGATAATTTTATAGCAGAGAAACTTGGGAGACATACCTTAACTAGGTGACTGAAGTTAACATTGCTAGTAATAGGACAAATCAGTATTGTGAGATGCTTGATCGGAGGCACTGAGAAAACCATCCCTTCACTTTGGTGGTGTTAACTGCCAAAATGCATAACCTGAATCTAATCCTGAGAAAACATCAGATAAACCCAAATTGAGGTACATTACGACCACGCCTGGCCTGTAATAAGTCTTAATATCTAGTAGTGTAGGCCAGGGAGCCACCACACCCGCCCTGTAATAAGTCTTAACATCTAGTAGTGTAGGCCAGGCGCAGTGGCTTACGCCTGTAATCCTAGCACTTTGAGAGGCCAAGGTGGGCGGATCACCTGAGGTCAGGAGTTCGAGACCAGCCTGGCCAACATGGCAAAACCCCATCTCTACTAAAAATACAAAAACTAGCTGGGCATGGTGGCGGGTGCCTATAGTCCCAGCTACTCGGGAGGCTGAGACAGGAGAATCGCTTGAACCCAAGAGGCGGAGGCTCCAGTGAGCCAAGATCGTGCCACTGCACTCCAGCCTGGGCGACAGAGTGAGACTCTGTCTCAGAAAAAAAAAAGGACTTATTACAAAGCTATCGTAGTTAAGACAACTTAGAATTAGAATTAGTGCAAGGTAAAACAAATAGATCAGTGGTACAGAATATGGTCCAGCAGCATACAAACATATGTAGTCACTTTATGAGGAAAGTGATACTGTAGTACAGTAAGGAAGGGATAGTCTTCTTTTTTCTTTTCTGATTTGTTTTTGTTTTGTTTTGTTTTTTTGTTTTTGAGACAGAGTCTTACTCTGTCGCTCAGGCTGGAGTGCAGTGGCGCAATCTTGGCTCACTGCAACCTCCGCTACCTGGGTTCAAGCGATTCTCCTGCCTTATCCTCCTGAGTAGCTGGGATTACAGGCACCTGCCATCACACCTGGCTAATTTTTGTATTTTTTTTTTAGTAGACACGGGGTTTCACCATGTTGGCAAGGCTGGTCTTGAACTCCAACCTTGTGATCCACTCGCCTCAGCCTCCCAAAGTGCTGGGATTACAGGCATGAGCCACTGAGCCTGGCCTGGATAGTCTTTTCAATAAATACATAGTTGGCTATCCATATGGAAAAAAAAAAATCTTGACTCCTACCATCCCAGCATAAGCAAAAATGAAAAACAAAAAAGCAAAAACTCCGAGGGAATTATAGATCTTGATGTAAAGGTAAAACAGTGGTGGTTGTGCAAGATATGACAGAATATCCTCATGATCTTGAGGCAGGCAAAACTTTCCTAAATAGACAATAAGTACTAACTATAAATAAAAAGATAGATACATTTGAATATATTAAAATTAAAGACTTTTGTTCATCAGATTCACCTTTTTTTTTTTTGAGACGGAGTTTCGCTCTGTCACCCAGGCTGGAGTGCAGTGGCCGGATCTCAGCTCACTACAAGCTCCGCCTCCCGGGTTCACGCCATTCTCCTGCCTCAGCCTCCCGAGTAGCTGGGACTACAGGCGCCCGCCACCTTGCCCGGCTAGTTTTTTTGTACTTTTTAGTAGAGACAGGGTTTCACCATATTAACCAGGATGGTCTCGATCTCCTGACCTCGTGATCCGCCCGTCTCGGCCTCCCAAAGTGCTGGGATTACAGGCTTGAGCCACCGCGCCCGGCCCAGATTCACCATTAAGAGTGAAAAAGCATGGCCGGCGTGGTGGCTCACACCTGTAATCCCAACACTAGGAGGCCAAGGCGGGTGGATCATGAGGTCAGGAGATCGAGACCATCCTAGCTAATATGGTGAGACCCTGTCTCTACTAAAAATACAAAAAATTAGCCGGATGTGGTGGCAGACACCTGTAATCCCAGCTACTCAGGACGCTAAGGCAGGGGAATTGCTTGAACCTGGGAGGCGGAGCCTGCAGTGAGCTGAGATCATGCCACTGTGCCACTGCACTCCAGCCTTGGCAACACAGTGAGACTCTGTCTCAAAAAAAAAAAAAAAAAAGAGTGAAAAAGCAAGCTACAGATCAGAAGAAGATGCTGTAATACATGTAACCAACTAAACCCTTACATCCAGATTATATATAAAACTTGTAAAAATCTATAAGAAAAAGATAACTCATAGAAAAATGATTGAAAAGATTTCATCAGGTACTTCAAAAAATATTAAAATGGTCAATAAGTATAAAGAGACTCATCTCATTTGTTATTAGGAAATACAAAGTAAAACCACCATGAAATACTACTATACTATACATCCACCCAAATGGCTAGTATGATGTGGAACTTATATATTCCTGTGGGAATGCAAACTACTAACTACTTTGGAAAACTTTTAAGTATTTACAAAAGCTAAATAAATACATAGTTGCACTTATAACTTAGGACAGGGGTCCTCAGTCCCAAGGCTGTGGACTGGCACCAGTCCATGACCTCTTAGGAACTGGACTGCACAGCAGGAGGTGAGCAAGCAAGCATTACTGCCTGAGCTCCACCTCCTGTCACATTCTTATAGAAGTGTAAACCCTATTGTGAACTGCACATGCAAGGGATCTAGATTGTGCTCCGTATGAGCATCTAATGTCCAGTGATCTCAGGTGGAACAGTTTCATCCAGAAACCATGCCCCACTCCCACCCCCACAACCTGTTCATGGAAAAACTATCTTTCAAGAAACCAGACCCTGGTGCCAAAAAGGTTAGGGACCACTACCTTAGGGCCCACCAATTCCAGTCCTAAGTATATGTCTAACAGAAATGCACATATATGGATACCAAAAGATGTGTAAAAGAATGTTCATTGCAGCACTATTCACAATAGCTGAAAATGGAAGCACAGTGTCCATCAACAGCAGGAATACATACAGTGTGGTATACATAGTTACAATACACAGCATTGTAAATGAATGAACTACAGCATGCAAAAAAACTTGGTTCAATCTCACAAGCATAATGACTAAAGGAATTTGGACATGAGTACATATGGTATGATTCTATTCTTATAAAATTCAAAAAAAGATAAAACTCATCTGTTCTGTCAGAAATTAGGATAGTGGTTATCTTTGGGAAGCGGAAGGGTTACCTTTGGGTTACTTTTGAGGAGGGGGTAGGGACTGACTGATTGGAGGGATAAGGGGGTGCTGCTAATACTCTTTATTCCGCTCTGTATGGCAGTTACACAGTTGTGTTCATATAGTGATGATTCATAGAGCTTTATCCTCATAGCGTATTTTTCTGTATATGTGTTTGTAGTAGGCAGTCACTGAGATGGCCTCCAATGATCTCATCCTTCTGCTGTTTATGTATAATCCCCTCCCCTTGAACATGGGCTAGATTTGTTGACTCAATTCTAATGCGTAGAATACAGCAGAAGGGACTGGATATCATTTACAAGACTGGGTTATGAAAAGATATGGTGGCCGGGCACAGTGGCTTACATCTGTAATCCCAGCATTTTGGGAGGCCAAGGTGGAAGTGTTGCTTGAGCCTCAGAGTTTGAGACCAGTTGGGTAATATAGTGAGACCCCATCTCTACAGCAAATCCAAAAATTATCCAGTCATGGCGGCACACACCTATAGTCCTAGTTACTTGGGAGGCTGAGGTGGGAGGATCACTTGAGCCCGGGAGGTCAAGGCTGCAGTGAGCCATAATCACACACTACTGCACTCCAGCCTGGGTGACAGAGCAAGACCCTGTCTCTAAAAAAAAGAAAATAATAAATAAATAAAAAAGACTATGGTTTCCATCTTGGGTGCCTGTCTCACTCACTCTTGGCTGACTTACCCTGGGTTAAGCCAATTATTATGTCATGAAGCAGCCTTAAGGAGATGGCCATATATTGAGGAACTTAGCCCCATCAGCAACCATGTGAGCAAGTCTGGAAGCTGATCTATCCACCCACAATTGAACCTTCACATGAAACTGTAGCCCCTGCTAAGAGCTTGACTACAATTCATGAGAGACCTCGAGCCAGAGGCACACAGCTAAGCAACACCTAGGTTCTTGATCCCCAGGAACTATGAAATGGTAAATATTCATAGTTTAAGTTAACAAGTTTTGGGGTAATTTGTTACACTGCAGTAGTCTTTCAATAATCTTTATATTAATATATTTTTACGATATTAATTAATTATATAACCTTATTTACTGATCTTTATCAACAGATACCTTTCAAAATGTGTAAATCCATATTCAGTTGGTGAAACTGTAAAGCATTTTTATGGTGGCTTTTGATGCAAGGCACATACAAAGCCATATGCTAATAGTGGATTTTCAGCAAGCTGCAAATGTGAATCACTATTCTATTTTTGTTTTTCAGCTTTGCTACTTTGAGTTTGTCTCTGATGATTGATCGTATTTTTTTTGGCCAAGTAAGTAAAAGTATATTAAGCTAACAGCTATTTTTATTTTTAATCCATTAATACTTTAGAACAGAGGCAAACAATTTTTTTAAATGATATGGGATACACTACAAAAGACTTCTAGGCATATCCTAATAAGCCTTTGGTTCAATTTGTTGTGCTTTCTACATAAAAGAATTAGTATTCCTAGTTAATATTCAGGAGAGTACATTTTAAGGCAGGGAATTATTAAGTGAGCACTGAATGTTACCTGTTGTTGCTGTTTGTCATTATTGTCAGCTTTGTGCTGTAATTCAAATTGTAATGTTTTCAAAGCTTTATCTTAACAGGTAATGTGATATTGTAAAGTACCACACACAGTCCGAAAAATTTGTCTAGTATCCTCCTTATCTCTAACTAGATATAAAACTTGGATGGTACTGGAGGCCATTATTCTAAGTGAAATAACTCAGGAATGGAAAACCAAATATCATATGTTCTTACTTACAAGTGGGAGCTAAGCTATGAGGATGCAGAGACATAAGAATGATAGAATGGACTCTGGGGACGCGGGGTGGGGAAGGGTGGGAGAGGGGTGAAAAATAGAGAGTACATATTGGGTACAGTGTACATTGCTTCGGTGATGAGTGGACCAAAATCCTAGAAATCACCTCTGAAGAACTTATTCATGTAACCAGAAGCCATCTGTGCCCCAAAAACTATTGAAATAAAAAAAAAACTTAGATTGCTAAAATGTAAGTTTGAACCTCACTTTGAATCTCAAAAACCTAGTTTTACAAATTAACAAAGAACACATTAATACTTAAAGAAGAAAAAATAACAAGAAGGATTCCATATAGTCATTAGTCAAAATTATGAGGTCGGGCACGGTGGCTCACGCCTGTAATTGCAGCACTTTGGGAGGCCAAGGCGGGCAGATGGCAAGGTCAGGAGATCAAGACCATACTGGCTAACACAGTGAAACCCCTTCTCTACTAAAAATACAAAAAATTACCCAGGCGTGGTGGCGGGTGCCTGTAATCCCAGCTACTCGGGAGGCTGAGGCAGCAGAATGGTGTGAACCTGGCAGGCAGAGCTTGCAGTGAGCCGAGATCGTGCCACTGCACGAAAAAAAAAAAAAACAAATTATTAATTTAAACTATTTTCTGGTTTTAAGACTTGCCCTGATTTAATGTCAAAATTGTGTCAGTTCCCTAATGCCAAACATTACTACTTGGCACTAACACATTTCTATTTATTTTTCCTTCAACTGTGCCAGTGGACTCTGGTTCAATTTAATTTTTTGAAATTTAACGTGCTGCAGAACTTGGGAACATTTTATGGTTCTCATCCATGGCACTGGTACTTCAGTCAAGGATTTCCAGTTATCTTGGGTACTCACTTACCCTTCTTTATTCATGGCTGCTATCTAGCACCAAAGAGACACCGGATACTTTTGGTGACTGTGCTATGGACACTGCTTGTTTATAGGTAAGATTTTATTTGTTCAAAAGGCTAAAATGTTTTATGTTACCAATAAATCAAATCAAATTCTTCAAAAAGTAAACTTTATTTTTTGGAGGTGCCATTAACTTTTGTTAGTGGGAATTATCTTAGAAGATACAAGTAGTAGTAATTATGGAGGCACTAGAGTGAATACTTTAGATATGTAGTTTGCTTAATAAGGATTACACTCAATTTTTAAGAACTTGGACTAATTTTTTTTGTTTTTTAAAAAAACGGCACAGTTGCTCATGCCTGTAATTTCAATACTTTGGAAGGCCAAGGTGGGAGGATTGCTTGAAGCAAGGAGTTCATGACCAGCCTGAGCAACATAGCAAGACCCTCTCTCTGAAAAAAATGTAAAATTACCAGGGCATGATGGCATGTGCCTGTAGTCCTAGCTATTTGGGAAGCTGAGGCAGAAGGACTGCTTGAGCCCAGGAATTTAAGGTTGCAGTGAGCTATGATTGTGCTACTGCATTTCGGTCTAGGTGACAAAACAAGATCCAGTCTCAGTGAATCAATCATCAGTCAATACCACCAAAATTTTAAATTGAAGGACCACAGAAATACATTCTAAAATAAAAATGATGTATCCTTGTTCCAAATTTGACTAATTTTACTTACTTGGATAGAAATAGAAATCCCGTTTTTAGAATGTAACTGTACTCTGTAATTTCAAATTGACATCATATTTTATGATTAGTTTTACCATCTCATAATCACCTTATAACTAAAAAATGAGACTAATTCCTGAAGCAAGAAATTCAGTCTGAGTACTTAGAAAATAAATAGATCAAGTTAAATATATATTAAATACATTACTTTCTCAATGTATCATATAACATGATAATTAATATTTTTAATATTTCTTTTTATTATAGCATGTTGAGCCACAAAGAATTCAGGTTTATTTATCCAGTTTTACCATTCTGTATGGTGTTCTGTGGTAAGTGCTTTTGTTTGTTATAGAAAATAAATTATATAGAAATAGTCCAAAGACAACACATCCTCATTAAACTATTTTTATTTTTAACTAGGTTAATAAGGAATTACTTAATTACAGATTATCTTACTGCAATATTCCCTGTTTGTAGTCCAAATACCTTTTTTCCTATATCCTCTAAAGTGAGATAAAAACATAAAGATCCTAGCCCAGTGCAGTGGTGTGCACGTATAGTCCCAGCTACTCAGAAGCCTGAGGCAGGAGGTTCGCCTGAGTCCAGGAGTTTGAGACCAGCCTGGGTAGTATGGCAAGTCCGTCTCTCAAAAAACAAACAAACAAAAAACCCACATAAATATCCAATACCCAAAGCAGTTTTTGGTGGTGGTGTTTCTATTTGGTGGTATTGTTTCTCACTAAAACGTAAAGTTAATGTCTGTTTTAGATTAGCTATTTTAAGTTTATGGTTAAACTGTAAGGGTCTTCATTTTCACAAAGGAAAAATGTATTTATTGCTGTTGAAACTAGTTTTTAATGCTTTTACACACAAAACATTTACACCTTTAAAACTCTAAGGCATATGCAATTATTATTATTATTATTTTAGACGGAGTCTCGCTCTGTCGCCCATGCTGGAGTGCAGTGGCACGATCTCAGCTGACTGCAACCTCCACTTCCTGGGTTCAAGCAATTCTCCTGCCTCAGCATCCCTAGTAGCTGGGATTACAGGCATGCAACACCATGCCCAGCTAATTTTTGTATTTTAAGTAGAGACAGGGTTTCACCATGTTAGCCAGGCTGGTCTTGAACTCCTGACCTCAGGTGATGCACCCGCCTCAGCCTCCCAAATGTGCTGGGATTATAGGCGTGAGCGACTGCGCCCAGCCTGGCATATGCAATTTTTTAAGTAATTAACTCCTGATTTTATTTCAGGCCTTTTCTCCATTTTTCCACAGTCTTAACATGTATTTTTTTTTGTCACTTACAAAAATTCTTACATGACTCAATTCAGGAAAATCTGGGTTTTTACATTGGTTGGTTTGGAAAAATTATGAATTGAAACTTTATTAACTTCAAGTTTAATTCGGAATAAATGACTGTTGGCTTCCTTCAAATATTAAGACCTTAAAAAAAAATCACTACATTGGGAGAGAAGAAATGACTAGCCAATTGAACTGGAGGCTGGAAAAAACCTAGGGAGTTACAGTTTTCAAACTTTTTACTTAAAAAAAAAAAAGAAAAACATTGAGTCAAGCAGTGTTTGACCAAGTATACATCAACTCCTACAGATCTGAGATGTATAATCTCTTCGCTTTAAGGAGATAAACATACAAATATAAATCAAACATAAAAATCTGTATTTTTGATACATCTGAAGTTCTGAAACCAAAGCCTCAGTCTGTCATTACTTTACACTCTAACCATATACAAATGCAGGCACATACAGAAATATAGACATCTAACAGCTATTTGGCAAGCCTTAAGAATAGCTGGCCCCATTTGCCAGAGGAAATCTGTTCATAAATCACTATTCAGATGTTAAAATGGTTTCTGTTTTGTTAGGTTTTTTTACAGCCACTTGAGTGTGTGTTATAATTAAGCATTGCCAGAGTACAGAGGCAAATGTTTTTGTGTGCCTGAAGGGGATGGGGAGGTTGGTTAGTAACTTGGTTTGATTTCTGTTTTCATAAACCAGATTTTTCCAGCATTCCTCCTTTGTGTCCTGTTTCTTTACCAAGTATTTACATGAAGATTGAGTTGTCTGAATCCTCATTCCCAGTCTAAAAGATTGAATCTTTAAGTGGCAAGATCCCTGTAACCAGGGCCTATTCCCAGTTTACTGAGATAAAATGATGATGAGGGATAAAGAGATCCCCTTCTAATAGGTGAGAATCACCCCTTCTTCCATCCTCTGTCTACTTAGAGGGATTCCTAAAAGACAGCGACCTAGAAAACCCCTTGATCTCCTCACAGGATGCATTTTTTTCCTCCACCCCCTACCTAAGGTTCTAGAGGGGGTCAAAAAACTGATTCCTAGGAGATTTGCACTTCCCCTAACAGTCAGAGCTCTTTAATGCCAAGAGGTTCCAACAGTAGGATCAATTCTGTCTAGTGATCTCACCTAGACAGAATCTTCGGACATTTAGAACAGTTCTCTTTGGAGCTCTTGATGTTTTAGAGACCTAGTTTGAATCTTTCCTAACTACTTGAAATCTTGAGTTATACCACAAATTTCAGCCATATGCTGCTTTTGTGTGACTTGTTTTAACCTATTTTTATATAAACATGACAACTCTATCAGCCATTGCTGTGTAAAAGGCCTCCTCAAAACTGTAGTGGCTTAAAACTCCATTTATTATTATTTACAGGTCTACATTTCAACTGGGCAGTTCTCATCTCCACTGAGCTCACTTAAACAAACGTCATCAGCTGCAGTTTGGGTAGATACCTCTGTTGACCTAGGCTGGGCTCTCATGTCTGGGGTTCAACTAACTGTAGGCCAAGTCTTCTCAGCTCTTCTGAGTTTTCTCTTCCTCCAATAGGCTAGCTAGGGCTTGTTCACTTGGCGTAGGCCGGGTTCCAAGAGAGGGAGCAAATATGCAAGACCCTTTGAGACAAGCGCTTGGAATTTGCACACTGTCACTTCCACCACATTCTTTTCAGCAAAGCAAGTCACTGGGCCAGGTCAGACTCAAGAGGTGGGGAAATAAATGCCAGCCTCATAGTGGGATGGGACACAGGAAGAAAAATAATTGCAGCTGTTTTTTTCAATCTACAGTAACCTCTCTTGCCTAATTTGAATTTCTCTTAGTCCTATAAAATAGGACTCAACTCTAGAAAATGTAGTTTGTGACTGGCTCTCATCTTTAGTGAATTGTTTAACAATGTGCCTCAGTTTCCTTATTTGTAAAAGAAAGGTGATATTTTAGCAACACTAATTCGGTTCTTAGATTGAATCTCTCACTTGTGCTGATAGAGTTCAGTACCCACTACTGATTCTGAGTTGAGTGTCTGCTTATCTGTTTTTACCACAGTGGTGGCTAATATAGACTTCTCTCTTACTGGGCCACTTTGTTTTTCCATATTCTTATCTTTTTTTTATTTTATTTATTTTTTTTTTTTGAGACAGAGTCTCGCTCTGTTGCCCATGCTGGAGTACAGTGGCACAATCTCGGCTCACTGCAACCTCTGCCTCCTGAGTTCAAGAGATTCTCCTGCCTCAGCCTGCAGAGTAGCTGGAATTACAGGCCCACGCCACCACAGCCAGCTAATTTTTGTATTTTTAGCAGAGATGGGGCTTGACCATGTTGACCAGGCTGGTGTCGAACTCCTGACCTCAGGTGATTCACCTGCCTTGGCCTCCCAAAGTGCTGGGATTACAGGCGTGAGCCACCACACCTGGCCCCATATTCCAGTCTTTTTATCAAAATTGCATATGTACATTATTTCAGAAGACCTTCCACAAGAAATTAAAAAAAAAAAAAGTGTTCCCCTGCTCTCCCTTCTATTTCCTCTCCCCAAAAACAATCACTTACACATTCTTTCAGCTGGTTATATATCTACCTCAGTATCTCTATAACACTTATAATGCCACTTAAAGGTCTTTGTTTTAGGCATTAACTATTGAATTCTATCGAAGATGAAAAGATGGCTTTACTTCCTTAACAAGGTAGCAACATAAAATTCTTCCTGGCCAGCTGCCAGTGGCTGACGCCTGTAATCCTAACACTTTGGGAGGCTGAGGTGGGTGGATCACCTGAGGTCAGGAGTTTGAGACCAGCCTGGCCAACAGGGTGAAACCCTGTCTCTACTAAAAATACAAAAATTAGGCGGGTGTGGTGGCACGCACCTGTAATCCCAGCTACTCGGGAGGCTGAGACAGGAGAATCACTTGAACCCTGGAGGTGAAGGTTGCATTGAGCCAAGATCGGCACCACTGCACTCCCGCCTGGGTGACAGAGCGAGACTGTCTGAAAAAAAAAAAAAAAAAAAAAATTCTTGATACCTTCATCTGTGCCCAGTACCCTCATTATGGTTAATAGTTCAAAGTCTCTCTTTCCCAGCCTCATTCTACTGTATGTCCCACTCCAGAATTGAACCACCTTTTGTTGTTCTCATCTAAACAGTGAAACTAAGCTTTCTCAAAGATTATTTAAAAATAGAAACAATAACTCAGATCTCTAATTGGTAAAATGTGATAGGGATTTTTTTTTCTTAACATTAGGTTTCCTGATAATTCTTGTCAAAACCAGGATGGAAACAGTAATGTACAGTCTCAGATACTCCCATCCTCTCTATTACCATGAACCTTACCTTGGTAAGAAGGAACTTAGTCATTGCTGGAAATTACGGAGTGCCACGCTGGATATCCAAAATTTTAGAAAGTGTGTATATCACGCTAAATAATATGTGATGATTAAGAGATATGGCTTTATAAAGGAACCATCTCATGAAGTATCTTCTTATATGCTCAGGTTTTTAGATTTTATCCTGAAGAGTAGTCAACTGAGACGTAATGGATTGTAAACATTTCTGTAACAGTAATCTGTTGAACATCATCTGATAGGAGCCCAGTGTTTTTTTTTTTTTTATGAAAATAAATGCTGATGGTACAAAAACAATTAGTGTGCCATCCTCAAGTCATCTAGCCCCATTCCCCAGAGGTAACTATTGTTATCACTTTCTTAAGAAGTTCTTCCAGAAATGTTCTGTATACCTACTTTCGGTTATCTTTTTGTAGGCCCAGATAATAGGAGCAAATTAAGTATTTAGGGATGATGTTTAGCACCCAGTTAGCAATGGCTTGTTACTATGTGAAAGGAAGGGACCTGTACTTCAGTCACTGGGGTACATACGAAGTCTTAAATCTTCAGTGATTGGGATTCACATCATTTACGTGGTGGGGATGATCACTTTATGAAGCTAGGTCATTTGAGGGTGGATTATTTCAGTGAGAACTGCATCTCCAAATTTGTGCGTGCCATTAATTAGACTTACTGGACGTCACCTACTGGAATCTTGTTCATTTATTTTAAATATTGATGAAACAGAAGTACTTGTCTATAAGAAAATGGTGGACCTTAGGCTTCTCTTGTGGTTCACTCAGTCTAGCATTGGAACTGGAAAATCTTTCCAACCCTTCCTTTAGCAACTCATTTCTGAAATCCCCTTTGGAAGCTTTCAGTGCCACAAGGTTTAAAAACCCCTCAGAGGCCTTAAATTCAGGACTCTTAATATATATTAACTCTAAAGTTAGGTTCTTTTCTAACATGTGCACAAGTCATTTGATGAGAACTGAAATTATAAAGATATTTTCTTTATATGTTAAATGCTTAGTAATGCTTATAGGATGCTAAACATGTAAATAAAGGCAGTTCTGGCTGGGTGCTGTGGCTCACACCTGTAATCCCAGAACTTTGGGAGTCTGGGGCGGGCAAATCACCTGAATTTGAGACCAGCCTGGCCAACATGGTGAAACCCCATCTCTACTAAAAATACAGAAATTAGCCGGTCATGGCGGCAGACACCTGTAATCGCAGCTACCCGGGAGGCTAAGGCAGGATAATCACTTGAACCCAGGAGATGGAGGTTGCAATGAGCGAGTTTGGCACTACACTCCCGCCTGGGTGACAGAGCGAGACTCTGTCTCAAAAAATAATAATAATATAAAGATAGTTCTATTTTAAATAAGACTTTATCCCCAAACCTCATTTTTAAGTTAGAACCTGAAATATTTTTTTCTTAGAAATAATATTGTGACATGTAGTAAGGCTCCCAGAATATTCCACAAAAGCTCCTCTGATCCATAATACTGTTGAAGACAATTTTGAATGGCAACTGTTTCAGTATCCACTGTCCCCAAGAAAACTAAGCTATCAGCTGACTCTTCCTGGCAGTGTTCAGCTGCTCCTTCTCTTCCCAGCATTTTCTTTATATTACTTCTCTAAGTAATACGGAGATTCAGTTCTCACTAAAATGATCCATCCTAAAATGAGCTAAGCTCAGAGAGTTAAAGCCACCATCATGTAAGGCAAGCATTACCTAATTTAAGAGACGCCCTGTCTCACCAGTACTGAAGATGCTAGAAACACAAGCATGTTATCTTCCAGCATTCTACCCAGAGTGCTATTTTCATAGTCTTGATCACCAAGTATTCTCATTTTGTATCACCCACCTGTATTATTGTATTCCTAGTGCCATAGTTTCTTTTTTTTTTTCTTTTCTTTTTTTTTGAGATGGCATCTTGCTCTGTCACCAGGCTGGAGTGCAGTGGCGTGATCTCAGCTCACTGCAACGTATGCCTCCCGGGTTCAAGTAATTCTCCTGCTTCAGCCTGCCTCAGTTGGGACTACAGGTGCATACCTCAGCCTGCCTCCTGCCTCAGCTGGGACGACAGGCATGCGCCTCCACACCCAGCTAAATTTTGTATTTTTAGTAGAGATGGGGTTTTACCATGTTGGCCAGAATGGTCTCGATCTCTTCACCTCGTGATCTGCCCGCCTTGGCCTCCCAAAGTGCTGAGATTACAGGCATGAGCCACTGCGCCTGACCCAGTGCCACAGTTTCTAATAAAAATTTCCAACATTTAATGAATGAACAAATTATTATTATTCTGAGACAGAGTCTCGCTCTGTCGCCCAGGCTGGAGTGCAGTGGCGCGATATCAGCTCACTGCAAGCTCCGCCTCTCCTGCCCAGCCTCTTGAGTAGCTGGGACTACAGGCGCCCGCCACCACGCCCAGCTAACTTTTTTCTGCATTTTTAGTAAAAAGAGACAGAGTTTTACCCAAAGTGCCGGGATTATAGGCGTGAGCCACCACGCCTGGCCTTGAATGAACAAATTATTAAGTGAATCACTTTACACATGCTCACCTTATAAGTATCTTCAAATAACTGAGAACAAACCGTATCTTCTTGCTGTAGGATGGGCTTGCTGTAGTTTGGATGTTTGTCTCCTAAACTTTGTGTTGAAATTTGATCCCCATTGTTGGAGGTGGGGCTAACGGGAGGTGCTTCAATCATGGGGTTGGAGCCTTCGCGAATGGCTTGGCACCATCCTGGGGTAATACATGAGTCTCCTTATATTAGGTTTCCTGAGAATTCTCCTGAGTGCTGGCTGTTAAAAAAAGAGCCTGGCACCTTCCACTTTCTTGCTTCTGCTCTCTCACCATGTGATCTCTGCACACACGGACTCCCCTGCACCTTCTGCCATGAGTGGAAGCAGCCTGAAGCCCTCACCAGTAGATGCTGGTGCCATGCTTGTACAACCTGCAGGACCATGAGCCAAGTAAACATCTTTTCTTTATAAATTGGCCAGCCTCAGGTATTCCATTATAGCAGTACAGACAAAGACAAGGCTTTAATGTAGCTTTTTGTATTTGAGCCTACTAAAGCAGGTGGTGTTTTAGCCTACCACCCAAGTCAAGTGCTTCAGCTTATATTTGGGGATCTGCTGGATCTGACTGGGGTTATTACAGATGGTTGAACTTTTAGAATCCTATTTTATTTATTTATTTTGAGACAGAGTTTCGCTCTGTTGCCCAGGCTGGAGTGCAGTGGCACGATCTCAGCTCACTGCAATCTCTGACACCATGCCCGGCTAATTTTTATATGAGATGGGGTTTCACCATGTTGGCCAGGTTGGTCTTGAACTCCTGACCTCGTGATCTGCCTGCCTTGGCCTCCCAAAGTACTGGGATTACAGATGTGAGCTACTGCACCTGGCCCTATTTTATTCATTTTTATTTTTCATAGTCAGGGTGTCACCCAAGCTAGAGTGCAGTGGCGTGGTCATAGCTCACTGTCCCCTCAAACTCATGAGCACAGATGAACCTCCTGCCTCAGCCTTCCCAGTAGCTGGAACTACAGGTGCACACTATCACGCCTGGCTAATTTTTTTTTTATTTTTGTAGAGATGGAGTCTCACTATGTTGCCTAGGCTGGTCTTGAACTCCTGGCCTCAAGCAATCCTCTCATCTCAGCTATTTTATTTCAAATAAAGCTAATCCAATTATCATTCCTTTTAGTAGGTTCCTCATTTTACCATTTCAAACATCTTATAAATGTAGATTTAAGTGATAGGCTTAGTTTTCTTACTCTTGCTACATTTTTCACCACACAACTTTTCAGATTATTACTTAATCAGAACTATTTCAAGTAGATTAAAAAGTACTAGGTGACATGGATATGTGATATTCCAACTCATGAGTTATGAACCGTGTATGTCATTAACATATTTATAGGAGGAACAAAATAAAATACACTACCTTGGCCTCATTGAGTATTGTACTAACATTTTGGGCAAACCAAGGTTTGGATGAAGAATACCCAAGTTCAAAAAGAACTATTATCTAGTTCTATAAAAAGAATATATGTAAATTATGAACAAAATGTCATGCTTACTAATAAGCTTAATCTTTTCCAGTGGAAAGGCTTGTTCTTGGTATTCTCAGTAGATCCTAATATGTCCATTAACAGTGGCTGTTGCTGAAGAAAAGGACTATCAGAGGGGAGAGAGACTTTTACTTATCCTTTTATACCCTTCTATTCATTCAACTTGGTTTTTGCTTTGGTTTTTTGTTGTTTTGCCCCACAGAATAATCACTTTCATAAATCAAAAAAGAAAAATTGTTCAGCATCTTCAAGTTGCCTGACTGTAGTGGGAAAAAAAAGTAAGACATAGCACTCAGATACTTATGGAAAATCTCCCAGGTGCCCAATGGCTTATTTTCCTAAGAGGACACATTATTGAAACTCATATTACACACTAAAATACCAATTATTAGTGCTTGGGAGATTAAAGAGGTAGGTAAATGGAATAATTAAAAGTCCTATTTATTTAGCAACTACTATGTACCAGGGCAGGCACTGGACATTTTTTTCTAACACTTGAAAAAGGTACTATTATCCAAATGATCAGCAAAGTAAAACAACTTGTGCTAGAACTGGAATTCAAATCTGGACCTCCTAGACTCCATGACCATAATCTTCCTACTATACCTCAATACCTTTTACTAGAAAAAGTCAAGACCTAGATGACAATAGTAGTGAATGGTCAGAGATGTGACTTACTGCTTATGTCTTATTTGTCGTAACAGTATTACAGTTTATGTTATTTCCATTAAAAATTACAGATGTATTTGCAGTTAACATAACGAAAGATTGTCAGTGTTAAGGTTCAATATGTCTATCTTCATATAGGATACTCACTAACCCACCTGAAAACATGGAAGAAACCAGCTCTGAGTTTCCTGTTTTTATCAAATTTCTTCCTCGCCCTTTATACTGGTTTAGTTCATCAACGAGGTACTCTTGATGTTATGAGTCATATTCAAAAAGTTTGTTACAACAATCCCAATAAATCTTCAGCTTCAATATTTATAATGATGCCTTGCCACTCTACTCCTTATTACAGGTAATAACAGATGTTCCACTATATGCTGTTAAGAAACTGAAACTGACTACTTTAAAATTCCCTTTCAGATTCCTGGATTTGAATTAATTGGTCATTGATCAAATGATAAATTTTAAACTCCCACTCATATTTATTCACTGATGGATTTTAAAAACCACTTGAACTGTGTCAAAGAAAACCTTTTAAATAAACTTTATTATTCTTTAAAAACAATTTACTTACACTTAATTCTGATTTAAATCAGTATAAAACAATTTGTAGGTATTTGATAGTCTTCTTAGTAAAGAAACTTATGTATTACTTACCTTATTACAGATCTCTGTGATACATCTTTACACAATCTGAATTAAACTTAAAACATAAGATTTTAGTCCAGATCTACTACTGGACTATTGCCCTCATCTTAAACTAGAATTTTTTTTTTTTTTTTTAGACAGAGTTTCACTCTTGTTGCCCAGGCTGGAGTGCAATGGCACAATCTTGGCTCACTGCAACCTCTGCCTCCTGGGTTCAAGTGATTCTCCTGCCTCAGCCTCCTGAGTAGCTGGGATTACAGGCATGTGCCACCATGCCCAGCTAATTTTGTATTTTTAGTAGAGATGGGGTTTCTCCATGTTGGTCAGGCTGATCTCGAACTCCTGACCTTGGGTGATCCGCCCACCTCAGCCTCCCAAAACTGCTGGGATTACAGGCATAAGCCACCATGCCCAGCTTTAAACTAGATTTTTAATCTCTTTGGACATCAGTTGTCTCACCTATAAAAATTAGGGAATGCAACTAGATGATATTCTAATGCTTGAATTAAGTGTTTCTGGGAAATAAACTAAAATTGCCTCAACTATATATGGCCTTTAGAAGGACATCCGTTTGGTCCTGTGCTTGTATTTCAGGAAGCTGTATTAGTTACCAATTAACCAATAATGGTACAGGGGCAAAGGAGCCAGATTTCCTATGGAAAATTATATACCAGGCTGGGCCTGGTGGCTCACGCCTGTAATCCTAGCACTTTGTGAGGCTGAGGCGGGCAGATTGCCTGAGCTCAGGAGTTTGAGACTAGCCTGGGCTACATGGTGAACCCCTGACTACTAAAATACAAAAGAAATTAGCCAGGTGTTGTCGTGCATGCCTGTAGTCCTAGCTACTCGGGAGACTGAGGCAGGAGAATCGCTTGAATCCGGGAGGCGGAGGTTGCAGTGAGCTGAGGTTGTGCCACTGCACTCCAGCCTGGGCGACAAAGCGAGACTATGCCTAATAAATAAATAAATAAATAAATAAATAAATAAATAAATAAAATCTGTAACTATTTAACTCAGTCTGGCTTTAAACAATCTGGAGTTAATGTCTCATATGCACGTTCAATTAATTTAATCACTGTGGTTATCATTTTAGGAGAATTTAACACTTGGAATACTCCTACTTAACTAATCATTAATGCCAGTCATTAATATACAGTTTAGAAATTGAGATCCTAGCAAAAACCACAGGCTAAATGAAAGACATCAGGTATCCTTTCAACGTAAGGATTCCCTACTATATGTGTACGTGGCTAAAACAGGGACATTCATTCTCTGTGCTCACATTAGGGGTAATACTGCAGAGAACAGGAATCCTAAAGGTACCAAGATGTTCTTTATACATACTTGTAGTCAGCTGATGTCTTAGGCTTTGTACAGTTCACCAAGTTCTCCACACCTTTTCAAAGCACACAACAGAGGAAAAAGTCTGATGCCTATTTTGCATCAGACTTAGAAGTAGAGAGCAACATATGTCCATTGATTAACATCCAAACAAGTAATGGTTTTATTGTGGCAAAGAAAGACTACAGTAGGCCGGCAGCTTTTATATAAGGCAGGCAGCTTTTTCTGAGGAATTTCTGCTTCCCTTCGAAACAAGACCTTCATTTCCAATAAATAAACCACTATTAGGTCTTGTGTACATTTAGTTTGTATGCATTTCATAAATAAAATAAACCTCCTGCATAATTATTAACTTCATTTCTAACTGGAAATTTTAAATGTTTGTTATCAGTGAGGTTTAATTTTTCCTAAGGCAGTTATAAACATGGCTTTTTTCATGACCTAAGTAACTGGCTTAAATTGTCATAACTGGGCTGGGCGCGGTGGCTCAAGCCTGTAATCCCAACACTTTGGGAGGCCGAGACGGGTGGATCACGAGGTTGGGAGATCGAGACCATCCTGGCTAACACGGTGAAACCCCGTCTCTACTAAAAAAATACAAAAAACTAGCCGGGCGAGGTGGCGGGCGCCTGTAGTCCCAGCTACTCGGGAGGCTGAGGCAGGAGAATGGCGTGAACCCGGGAGGCGGAGCTTGCAGTGAGCTGAGATCCGGCCACTGCACTCCAGCCTAGGCGACAGAGCGAGACTCCGTCTCAAAATTAAAAAAAAAAAAAAAAATTGTCATAACTGGTATTAGAAATGAATCCATGTTTTTTATACTCTAATCTTTTTTTTTTCTTTTTTGAGACAGAGTCTTGCTCTGTCGCCCACTGGAGTGCAGTGACGTGTGATCTCACTGAAACCTCCGTCTTCTGGGTTCAAGTATTGTCCTGCCTCAGCCTCCTGAGTAGCTGGAACTACAGGCACATGTCACCATGCCCAGCTAATTTTTGTACTTTGAGTAGACACAGGGTTTCACCATGTTGGCCAGGCTGGTCTTGAACTTCTGACCTCCAGTGATCCACCTACCTTGGCCTCCCAAAGTTCTGGGGTTACAGGCATGAGCCACTGAGCCCGACCTACTCTAGTCTTTGTATGCCACGATAAAACCATTACTTATTTGGATGTTAATCAATGGACGTATGTTGCTCTCTACTTCTAAATCTTATATAAATATATAAGAAAAACACACACACACACACTTCAAACTTGCCATGTGGCTGGGTGCGGTGGCTCACACCTGTAATCCCAGCACTTTGGGAGGCCGAGGCGGTGGATCACCTGAGGGTCAGGAGTTCAGGACCGGCCTGGCCAACATGGTGAAACCCCATCTCTCCTAAAAAATACAAAAAATCAGCCAGGCGTGGTGGCGGGCACCTGTAATCCCAGCTACTCAGGAGGCTGAGACAGGAGAATTGCTTGAACCTGGGAGGTGGAGGTTGCAGTGAGCCGAGATTGCGCCATTGCACTCTAGCCTGGGTGACGAGAGCGAAACTCTGTCTCCAAAAAAAACAAAACTTGCCATGTAAGCATGTGATCCATCCCCTATCAGAGCAGAAAGGGAAGAGAGAAAGAATCCAGTTTCCTACTTTATCAAATACGCCTATGGAGAATTTCTTTACTATTAACAAGTAAACTTACCTGGTCCTGAAGACCATTTATGCTTCTGGAACAGAATACCAATGCTACAGAATGTTGAGTCCCCCTACTGACCTACTTCTCTCCTTGAAATGGAGTTCTATGAGCTAGTTTGGGCTTGTAGATTATACTGCTGCTGATGCATAGGTACATGGTATGAGAATCATGTTTTTTATTTTTGAGAAAATAAGTTAAAGGCTTGCTTCTTAACTGCAACAGTTTATGGATTCAGATTTCACATTTTGCTAAGTATAAATGACTTATCTTAAGATTAATGAAAACTTTCATGTTTTACTTGTATTTATTTATGGTAACTTTTCTTTTCATAGCCATGTTCACTGCCCACTACCCATGAGATTTCTCCAGTGCCCCCCAGACCTGACTGGAAAAAGTCAGTATCTTGATGAAGCAGATGTATTTTACCTAAATCCCTTAAACTGGTTACATAGAGAGTTTCATGACGATGCATCACTGCCTACTCACTTGATCACCTTCAGCATTTTGGAAGAGGTAAGTAAACATGAAAAAGAGGAAATCTCAGTATTTTAATTGTATCCCAGGTTTAGGAAACCCTCAGGTAAACAGATAATACAACCTTTTTTTATGGTCTGTTGCAACCCACATTTCATAATTAGTCTTTTCTCTAGTCAAAATAAGCCCCAGTTCTGTAACTATCAAGGTATTTTACTTCCTATAAGTTAATTCTGTTATTAAGCAAAAAGTTGTAGAGAACAATTAGAATAGGCAATTCTAAAATTGACTGAAACAGTACTCAGCAAAACGTAGCCTTTATTTAATTAAACATTTATTTGCTTCTAGGAAATAAGTGCTTTCCTAATTTCAAGCAATTATAACAGAACTGCTGTTTTCTTCCACACTCACTTGCCGGAGGGTCGAATTGGAAGTCATGTATATGTCTATGAACGGAAGTTAAAAGGGAAATTCAACACGAAGATGAATTCTGAACTTTCTGAGATAAACTAACATTGCTGGGTGGAAATATTCAGATGCTGCTTAAATACTTCAGTCAACACTGGGTAAGATTCATGGAACTTAGAAAAAAACTATATGAACTGCTTTACCAAATATCACTACTGAGGAAATGTATAAAATACCACATAGTATAAAATCACATGTTAATACAATGCCAGATTTTCAATAAAGACCTTTAGTTTTCCTCATGGTGTAGTTTTATTGTTTCTTCGACAATATTCGGATGTGCAAAAAATTTCACAAGAAAACAAGTCAGCAAGCTCTTAAGAGGGCAGCAAATTCTTCACAAGTCAGCAGGCTCTTGAACCCACAAAAAGACAAGAAGTGAGTGTAAGATTATAAAATGTTAATGATGAAATTCCAGCACAATGTACTTTTCTCAAGCTCTGCTGCAAATTTAACACAAACATCAGTGTTAATTACACTTTGTCATGTATGATTGACCTTGCTTTAAGCTCTCACACTGAAAGGAAGTCTCTTTTCATGCACAAAATCTGTTGCATGCCTGGCTTCCTTAATAAAACTACGGTTGAACATTTCCAGTGTCAAAAAAAATTCAGCGAAGCTAAACTACAGGAAAATGCAGGTTAGTAGGCTTTTAACTAATGCTTCTGAGTAATAATATAAAGTTATCAAGCTGATACTTAGAAACAAAAAAAGACATTGTCATCTTGATAATTTCATTAGTTTCAATACCAAACATTGTACAAAGCATATGTTTCTCTTACAGTTGTCTAATTTAACTCAATTGTGAATCAGTATTTAGGATCAAAAGGTAATTGCCCCAATTCTATTTCAAGATTTGCCATTTGTCTTCTATTAGTGCGACCGTATTTATGCCATTTACCTTCCCTTTTATAAGGCTGTGGCTGAAGGTGCTTCTGTTCTTGTTTTCGATGCCTGGAGTTTTCAATATTTACCATACGTTGCTTTTTATCAGGTCGACTGAAAGCAGTAAACACATTTTTCATCTATGTTAGAGTTCAATGTATTTAAATTTTAAACAATTTTAAATGTTTTCTCCATTAATCTATTATCTGAACACTCTGAAAAAAGATATTAAATATCTGAATTATAATCCTAGTATATCCATATAAAAATAAAGGAGTCTGAATTAGTTTTTTTGTCCTCTAGAAAGAAAAAATAGACAATAACTCTACTGGCAAAAAGGGGAAACACTCAAAAGATAACAAAGAAAAGAAATGTGACAATAAAATAATGAGATGTGTTTCCACTATTTTTCCTCCTTTCCTATAAAAATCAATCCCTCCCCGTTGGCTTTATCACTCAGCAGAAATACATACACATCTCTCACAAACCAAGCAAAACAAAAGTCTCAACTTTTTCTCTTACAGCAAAAGCTCACAACACCTACACCGCTTTCCTCAATGTCTATGATCAGGCTTCCGTCACTACTTCACTGGAAGTCCATACTGCCATCCCCTGGCCGCCCAGTTTCCAAGCCAGGAAAACATTTTCCACACATCAACTTTTTAAAAAGCATGACACATTTATTCCTTTTACTTGAGATGGCCTTTGGATTTTCATGATACCACTCCCCACTCTTGTCCTTAGCCTTCCCTACAACCCCGTAGATGCTGGTCTTCTCCCAGGAGTCTGATACACAGCCTCGGCAAGAGATGACCATAGAACTGCCAACTAACCCTCTCCACTTGAATGTTAGTAGTTACCTCCAAACACAATTCTCATCTCCAATTACCCTTGCCCCAAACCTTGAATTCCCTATCTCAATGGTACTACTATCCAACAGATGACCCAACCCAGAAATCTAGAAGTCACAGTTACTTTCTCCTCCTTCACAAGAAATGTCAATGTTACTGTTTTCCAAATGTTTTCTCCTTTCCTCTCCTACTACTACTGTCCCAGTTTAGATGCTCATCAGCTCATGTCTGTATTGTGCTGACCACCTTCTAGCATCACACCTTTCCCATCAATCTTCTAGGCTGCTGCCTATACACTAGTCCCGCCTTATCCACGGCTTACTTTCTGTGATTGAGGTTTTGGTTACCTGTGGTCAACTGTGGTCTGAAAATGTTAAATAGAAAATTTCAGAAATAATTCGTAAGTTTTAGGCAGGGCGCAGTGGCTCACGACTGTAATCCCAGCACTTTGGGAGGCGGAGATATGCAGATCACTTGAGGTCAGGAGTTCAAGAACAGCCTGGCTAACATGGTGAAACCCCGTCTCTACTAAAAATATGAAAATTAGCCAGGTGTGGTGGCAGACGCCTGTAGTCCCAGCTACTCGGGAGGCTAAGGCAGGAGAATCACCTGAACCCAGGAGACAGAGGTTGCAGTGAGCTGAGATCGTGTCACTGCACTCCAGCCTGGCTGACAAAGCAAGACTCCATCTCAAATAATTAAAAAAAGAAATAATTCATAAGTTTTCAATTATATGCCTGTTCTGAGTAATGTGATGAAATAATGCAGTTCTGCTCCATCCCACATGGGGTGCGAATCATCCTTTTGTCATGTATCTACGCTACCCACCCATTAATCACCTAGTAGCAGTCTGTTAATCAGATACACTGTTATCGTACCACAGTGCTTGTGTTCAAGTATCCCTAAGATAAGGATTATTAAGGATGATTAAGTAACTTAATAATGACCCCAAAATACAATAGTGATGCTTGCATTTGGATATGCCAAAGAGAAGCTATAAAGCACTTCCTTTAAGTGAAAGGGTGAAGGTTCTCAATAAGAGAAACAAAAGTATGCTGAGATTGGTAAGATCTATGGTAAGAACAAACCTATGTGTGAGACTGTAAAGAAGGAAAAAGAAATTCATGCATATTATATCTAGAATTATGTTCTATCCTTGGTTTCAAGCATCCAGTGGGGGTCTTGGAACATATATCCTGAAGATAAGGGGGGACTACTGTAATCTAAAATACAATATAATCTTATCCCACCACCTTGAAAATTCTTCAGAGGTTCTTCATGTCCTACAGGACAAAACCTTTAGCATAAAATGGGTCCCTTCGTGGTCTGCATCTCTTATCCTCCAGCACTACCTTGCTTCCTTAAAGTAGTGTATCTTCACATCCAAAGAACCTTCCTTTTAAGTGAAATTCCCTTCCCTGTCTGCATAGCAAATTCTCATTTCTCCTTCAAAAGCTACCTTAACAACTAAGTTCAGTTAAAAGGCCACCTCACTCAAGAAGCCTTTCCAAACATCTCCAGACAGCCTGAGGCCACCATGCCCCCATACCTTAATTTCATTTATTTACTTAGCTTGTGAGCTCCTTTGAAGCAAAAATTTTTCACTTGTCTCCTCAAGGAAGCCTCACCTTTGTTCATTATAGGACTAGATACCTGCTTAATGACTAAAGACACCAGAATCAGTCTCATTATTTTATAGACACATTATATTTATTCAGAAAGGTAAGTATTTCATAGGTAAAAAGTGAAGCTAACATTTTAAGATTGGGTAAGTTTCATGTTACAGAATATAAAGATGAAAATGGATAAAAAATTATTATGAGGTACACACATTAGAATTTGACTTGCTCAGTTGCCTCTTTGATTGTGCCTCTACCTTTATCAAAGATAATTATGTGATTAAGTATTAAGTATCATAACTAAGCTGCTATGTGGAATGGACAAGTGAAAATAGGTGGGGCATTCAAATTATTATATATGAGCTCTTCTGACTTCAGAGTAAAATTTGTGTTGCTCACTCCTAGCTTCCGAAAGTGAATAAATACATAAAAGATTAAAGGAAAATAATTTCACTTAAGGTGATCTTTTCATTATAAACTATACTGAAAAGAAACAAAGTTGGCCAAAATAGGATTTTATATATTCTTAACTGATTTTTAGGATAAAAATTAAACCATTTGCTCAAATCAAAGTGATTACATTATAATGAAATGTTCCATTTGTAACAGCTAATAATTTTTAGACTCCACCTTTCAATTTATTCTGAATTCTCTCAGTGGCAATAAAGCACAACTCTTAGAAACAGTAACCTTCCAAGAAACTCATCAAATCATAAAAATGCTATCCAATCTACAAATGTTACAAACTACTGTAATGACATGGTTTTATGTAAACCGACCTGGGTCCATATGGAGGGGAAAAAGTGTGACCAAAGAAGTGTCTATATATATATTCATCCAACTTCTCAAATACTCCATCATTATCTACTTGATATTCCTTCATGTTTCTAAGATAATCTTTAACATCATTAACAAAGTCAGTGAAGAGCTTCTGATCATGTATAAAGACACCATTTAGGAAAAACTTATTGATGAACTGATTAAGTTCGTTCCAGTGACAGAAAGTATCCAGTTCTTTTAATATGTACCTTTGAATTATCGGTCTAAATTCATCCATCCTTATAGGATTCACCACTGTGTTAAAAAGGCTCATGGACTCTTGTTGAGCACAATCAAATACACCAGAACAAGCCTTTCTGAAAGAATGAGAATTGTCTCTACAATCATGCCCAGGACTGCATTTCTTTGAATTTGTATTTTTCCTGAATTCTTTAAAGTGAACTGGCTTTTCTTTCCTTCCATCATTTTGCATAGTAGGGCCTCTATTATGATGGTTTTCTGTAGGTGCCTTATACTGTGGATGTAAATAGTCACTAAAAACTGTTCTTGCTTTTTCAGCTGCTTCTTTTGTAGCACCAAATCTTTTATTACCCTTTTCATCAAAGATATTCTTGGTGGTATCTTTAAAATGTCTGAAAGTGGATTTAACTGAGTCTGAGAATTTTTTCAGATTTTCCTTCACAGCTTCTTTAGCCTGCTTAATTTTCTCTTTGTGATGCCTCACAAACTCCTTGGTAGAATTCTTCATGGCATCAAATGTTTCCTTAACTGAACCCAAAAATGTTTCCTTTGACTTATTTTTAGCCCTGTGGTTTCCTCTGCCCCCTTTCTTTTTTCCATCCGTTTCTTGTTTTCCACTTTGATCTTTCGCCTCAACATACAATCTTTCCCACAAATCAGAACGCTGCTGTTCGAAGGTTAGCTTCCGTTCCAGCTCAGTGAGTCTTTCCCGTAAGACTGCTATTTCCTTTTTTTCAGTGTATACATTGGGAGAATCTGACTTGCCATGTAACTGACTACCACTTAACTGCTGGAGTTCCCCCCTTAAAGCCGTAGTTACTAGTCGTTCTCTCTCCAGTTCCCCCTTTAGCATCTTTGCTTCTGCCAACAGAGTCTCTCTTTGACAAAGAAAGCTGTGTTTTTTCTGCTTTTCCTCTTCCAAATGCTGCTTAAGTTTCTGATTTTCTCTAACTAATTCAGTACTTGTCCCTTTATCTTCCAATATTCTAATCTGTTCTCTTAGTTTGTTTAACTCTTCCTGTAATGAGGATAAGGCCTTTTCTTCCTTCTCCAGAGATATTCTTAAATACTGATTTTCTGTAGCAAGGTTCGTTTTCTGAGTTTCAAAGGACATCTTCTCTGCTTCAGTAAGTGTCCAACACCTTGCAAGATTTTCTTTCAATGACTACGTTTTTTTTGAAAGAGAAGAAATAAAATGTCAAGAGCTTTAAAAGCTGAATTTAAATCTTTTAAGATATAATAACGCATAAGCTTTTGTGTCTTGTCTTCTACAGAGACCACCCCGCCCCAGGTAGTATTTTCAATAGTATAAACACTGGGAAATACAACGTTCATATGCAAGAAAGCACAGAGCAGAGAGCTACATCAAACTGAGAACTACAGCATGGTGGAAGAATTTTCTTTTTTTTGAGACGGAGTCTCGCTCTGTCGCCCAGGCTAGCGTGCAGTGGTGCAATCTCGGCTCACTGCAACCTCTGCCTCTTGAGTTCAAGCAGCGACTCTCCGGCCTCCCAAAGTGCTGGCATTATAGGCATGAGCCACCGCGCATGTCTGGAAGAACTTAAAAGACAGAAAGTTAGCTACAGCTTGCAGGACTAAAGGTTTTTCTGAATTGGGAAGAGAGATTACCTTTTACAAAAGGTAAAATTATTGGCCGGGCGCAGTGGCTCACACCTGTAATCCCAGCACTTTGGGAGGCTGAGGTGGACAGATCATTAGATCAAGAGATCGAGACCATCCTGGCCAACACGGTGAAACCCCATCTCTACTAAAAACACAAAAATTAGCTGGGCATGGTGGCATGCGCCTGTAGTCCCAGACACTCGGGAGGCTGAGGCAGGGGAATCGCCTGAACCTGGGAGGCAAATGTTGCCAGTGAGCCAAGATCGCACCACTGCACCCCAGCCTGGTGACAGAGCGAGACTCCATCTCAAAAAAATAATAAAATAAAATAAAAAATAAAAGTAAAATTACATCAAGAGCTGACTTATGGCTTCAAAAATTGTTTGTACTCAGTGTACACTTCAAAGAATGAAATTCTAATAATCTTAGTCCTATTTGAAACATTTTGGTCCTATGCAATTAACATTTCTAAGTAAGTACAGATAAGCCATAAATTCTATAAGCATGTTAGAGGACAGACTGAATCTTGAACATTTATAACTAACTTATCCAATTTTATGTAAACTTTTGAAGTGACTGTCACCCAGATTACAGCAGTTCTGTAATCTGTATAATTAATATAACTCTGAAGATTAATCTATAAATTACTATAACTGAAAGTCAGCACCTGTGGTAGAAATCATGGTCAATTCGGCTTATAGAATTTTTCTGCTTCGATAAGGGTATCCTTGACTGATTTGAATTTTCTTTCAAACATATGCATTAGTAACAAAATTTAACCAAAAACAGTCAAAACTTAAACAATGTGGTTCAACAAGTTCTTACAGCATTATCCATCCAGTTAAAAATATCTTATGTATAAATCTGCAAAATGATACTTAAATTTGGCTTAATGTATCACAAACGTTATGGTTAGACCAGTCAATTACCTGGGTTCAGAAACAAGCAAAAAAAAAACAAAAAACAAAAAAAAAACAGTCCTTTAAGAGAATGACACTATTTTATACTTGAAAAATAACTATCTGAAATGACTGCTTCACTTTCTGGCTCATTAATCTTCAGAGAACAAATAAAGATTTAAAATTTAATCACAGTAATTTCATCTGCTCTACCTGTATGAGAGAAAAGAAGTTTCTTCTACCCAAAAGCAGTGGACTGTGGAGTAGAAGAGACCGATACACTGGTGTGGCATACTCTTGAAATGCACAAGCACAGGAAGCCACAGGATGAAAGAAGAGTACAGCATTCCTCATGCAGTAAATATGATGTTGATATAAGTGATTGAAAAGCAGATCCTGACCAGGTCTTCCAAAGAGGTTCAACATCTACCTGATCCACACTTAACAGCTAGAAACAAGAGATCTGCAAAAACTGACTCACTAGGTAGGCACAGTGGCTCAATCCTTTAATCCCAGCATTTTGAGGCCAAGGCGGGAGGATCACTTGAACCCAGAAGTTCCAGAATAGCCTGGGCAACATAGTGAGACTCCATCTCTATGAAAAATTTAATAACAAAGTTGGACATGGTGGCATGTGCTTGTGGTCCCAGCTACTTGAGGCTAAGCCAGGAGGATTGCTTGAGCCCAGGAAGTTGAGGTAGCAGTAAGCCATGATCGCACCACTGCCCTCCAGCTTGGGCAACAAGAATGAGACTCTGCCTCTTAAAACAAACAAACAAAAAAAAACAGGCTAAGTGCAGTGGCTCATGCCTGTAATCCCAGCACATTGGGAGGCTGAGGCAGGCAGATTACCTGAGGTCAGGAGTTCAAAACCAGCCTGGCCAACATGATGAAACCCCATCTCTACTGAAAATGCAAAAAATGAGCCAGGCATAGTGGAGGAAGCCTGTAATCCCAGCTATTTGGGAGACTGAGGCAGGAGAATCACTTGAACCCAGGAAGCAGAAGTTCCAGTGAGCTGAGATCACCCCACTGCATTCCAGCCTGGGCCACACAGCGAGGCTCCATCTCAAAAAAACAAACAAACAAACAAATCCAAACCCAAACCAACTACAAATTCTCTCTAGAGATTTATGCGTGGTGAGTTTTCCAAAAGCCAATGTTATCCTATGGAACCAGAAAACATTGTGGTGAAGAAAATGGCATCTTCTGCCGGGCACGGTGGCTCAAGCCTGTAATCCCAGCACTTTGGGAGGCCGAGACGGGTGGATCACGAGGTCAGAAGATCGAGACCATCCTGGCGAACACGGTGAAACCCCGTCTCTACTAAAAAATACAAAAAACTAGCCGGGCGAGATGGCGGGCGCCTGTAGTCCCAGTTACTTGGGAGGCTGAGGCAGGAGAATGGCGTAAACCCGGGAGGCGGAGCTTGCAGTGAGCTGAGATCCGGCCACTGCACTCCAGCCCGGGCGACAGAGCGAGACTCTGTCTCAAAAAAAAAAAAAAAAAAAAAGAAAATGGCATCTTCTAATAAAGGTAGGAAAAACTGAACTATTTATAATTAACTTCATAAGTACCTCCCTGTGTCTACAGCCATACCACCCTGAATGCGCCCAATCTCCTCTGATGGCAGAAGCTAGGCAGGGTCTGGCCTGGTTAGTACTTGGATGGGAGAAGTACCTCCCTGAAAGATACAATTTAGTTACAAAGTAGTATTTTTGTCTTTTCAAGAAATATAACCTGTAAGGGAAACATACATAAATTAAGTGTGAGAATTGGGGGTGGAAAAATGGAGGAAAAAAACAATAAATAGCTTACTTTTCTTCCTTTTCCTTTTTTTTTTTTTTTTTTTTGAGACATGGTCTTCCTCTATGGCCCAGGCTAGAGTGCAAGAGCGTGATCTCAGCTCACTGTAACCTCTGCCTCCCAGGTTCAAACAATTCTTGTGCCTAACTAAGCCTCCAAAAATCTGGGATTACAGGTATGTGCCACCACAACCGGCTAATTTTTGTATTTTTAGTAGAGACAAAGTTTCACCATGTTGGCCAGGATGGTCTTGAACTCCTGGGCTCAGACAATCCACCCACCTCGGCCTCCCAAAGTCACCAACTTTGGGAATTTGGGAAGTTGTCACCACGCCCAGACACAGCTTACTTTTCTACCCTGAGTTTCTCTCTACATCCTTCCTAGGGAAAACTAGATAGGAAACCAGCCATTTTGCTGATCCTCATAAACTTCCAGGGGTGTTGGGGAATGACACAACGGACAGTACAGTCTTGTGAGACAAAATCTAGATGAGTTATAGGCAGAAAAACATAACATGCTCTCCCTTCCATCAGAATAAAAAAAAAAAAAACACAATGAAAAGGAATGGCTATGTCCCCTGATCAAGAGAAGATCTTAGAGAGGCTATAAAACCACAACTCTCCTCTTTCCCTTCTGCCAACTGAAAATGTCTGCTTCACTCTGAAAATAATGCTAATAAAAATATCTATATACACATATAAAATGTCACTTTTAAAAGATGTTAACTATAAAATAGCAGCTAGGGATAAGAGTTCTTAAGTCAAATCCCTGGAATCAAATTAGCTCTCCAAAACAAAACAAAACAAAAAAAGGCCGTGGCCGGGCACAATGGCTCACACCTGTAATCCCAGCACTTTAGGAGGCTGAGGTGGGTAGACTGAGGTCAGGAGTTCGAGACCAGCCTGGCTAACATAGCGAAACCCCGTCTCTACTAAAAATACAATAAAACTAGCCAGGCGTAGTGGCGCACACCTGTAATCCCAGCTACTTGGGAGGCCGAGGCACAAGAATCGCTTGAACCCCGAGGTGGAAGTTGCAGTGACCTGAGGCTGCACCACTGCACTCTAGCCTGGGCAACAGAGCAAGACTCCATCTCAAATAAATAAACAAACAAACAAACAAAAACAAATTAGCTCTGCCAGTTGCTACCTTGGGAAAGTCCCTTAACCTTTCTAAACCTCTTTCCCACCTATGAAAGTTAATAACTGCTTAATTCCCATGTTTTGAGAATAAGAGAAATACTCTATATGGTGCACTCATGACTGACTAGGACACTGTAAGTACCCGTATTCAATTCAACAATGATCTGCATTATTTCTGATTTACTAATCTGCACTACTAAGCACAATAAGCTCTAAGTAATAAGCACAATAATTACTAACAATTATTTTAAATATTTGTTAGTGGTACATACCTTATAATCAATGAAAGATTCTTGTTCCTGTTGACACTGGGAAAGATAATCCTTCATATCATTCAATTCATCTTCATGTATCTTTCTGACTAACTGTTGACGCTTCTGAATCTGAATTGTGCCTAAAATAAATATTTTTATTAAGGGTATGTAACATAATTATTATCATTCAATGTTTTATTTATTTTTAAACATTGGTAATCTGCATATAAGCTATGTAATCTTTTTTTTTTTTTTTTTGAGACAGAGTCTCGCTACGTCGCCCAGGCTGGTATGGTCTCAGCTCACTGCAACCTCTGCCTCCTGGGGTTCAAGCAATTCTCGTGCCTCAGCTTCTCGAGTAGCTGGGACTACAGGCAAGCGCCACCATGCCCAGCTAATTTTTTGTAGAGACAGGGTTTTGCCATGTTGGCCAGGCTGGTCTCAAACTCCTGGCCTCAAGTGATCCACTCACCTTGGCTTCTCAAAGTGCTGGGATTACATGTGTGAGCCACTGTGCCTGGCCATAACCTATGTGATCTTAATTTCAGAGTATCATCAGCATTTCACCATTCTTTAAAAATTCTGATTACATAAAGAATAAGTAACTAAGGCTGGGCACGGTGGCTCACGCCTGTAATCCCAGCACTTTGGGAGCCAAGGCAGGTGGATCATTTGAGGTCAGGAGTTCAAGACGAGCCTGGACAACATGGTGAAACCCCGTCTCTACTAAAAATTAAAAAAATTTTTTTAAGATAAGTAAGTGAAAGCCCATGATCATTCATCAGATGATGGTGAACATTTACGTAATATAAGTAAGGCCACGTAGGCCAGTTTTTAAAAACATTTATTTACATATACCCAGGAACATTTAAGCAGTTCACTATCTTTTGTATTAAAACACACAGGCCCGCCCATATGGCTCTAACCAAGAGAACAATTTATGTAATGTTCTTATCTTACTATATTGAAGGCACTCAGCTTTGTTGTTTTGGGGGTTATCTTTAAGTACAAAAAGTGTTTCAGCCTCCTTTATACAGAGAAATGAACAAACCTTGGTGTTTTTTCACAGGTCATGAAGTCAATAAGGAAAAATGAAAACCTTTTTTTTTTTTTTTTTTTAATATTTTGCCTAAAGGATACAACAAAGCCCAAAAAGTACAGCACAGAAAATAACTGGCTAATGGTGACTGTGCACCATTCTCAAAGCCAAATTTGTTAAGAATTCTGCAATGGTTAAATCTGTACTGGAGTAGCACTGTCCTTCTACCAACAGTGATAAAAGAATCGGACAGGCGTGGTAGCTCACGCCTGTAATCCCAGCACTTTGGGAGGCCAAAGCAGATGGATCACCTGAGGTCAGGAGTTCAAGACCAGCCTGACCAACATGGAGAAACCCTGTCTCTACTAAAAATACAAAATTAGCCAGGGCATGGTGGCACATGCCTGTAATCCCAGCCACTTGGGAGGCTGAGGCAGGAGAATCGCTTGAACCCGGGAGGCAGAGGTTGCGGTGAGCTGAGATCATGCCACTGCACTCCAGCCTGGGCAACAAGAGCAAAACTCTGTCTCAAAAAAAGAATCTTAAACCAACTAGGATTCTTCATATTTTCACCCTAAAAATCAAAATGTTACTTTACTGAGACATGCTGTTCACATGCTTCATGTATGGGGGGAAAAAACCACGAAATCAAAAATAAGGCAAAATGCAGTTAGCTACCTTAACATTACATCTAAGTATAGATACTACAGAATTTTACAAAGAAAGGATGCAATGATCGCTATTTCTTCCCTTACTGATATAAAAATTATTTTAAATGTCTTCAATACATCTTGAAAAATACTAAAAACAACTTTTGCCAATTTACAGATAACGGTTACATATTCTAGCTATGGTATTCTGTGTTAGAATTCATTTCCTCTCTTTAGATTTCCCAATTTATAGAAGCATGGCAAGCTTGTTTCAAAACTACTCAGAAGAATCCCCGATTTTTTCACATGTTGAAGGAAATTTATCTATAGTTCCCAGAGTAACAGAAAACTTCTGCAATTTCTGTTTCAAACTGCTAAGAAGATTAATTCCTTTGCCCACTGGAAAATAATCTAAAACTGTGTTGGGGTCTGAATTCAAGATAGTATAATATAGCACATGCTTGATTACTGTCTTAATGTGGCCTTTTACAGTATTACTGACTAATCACTTGGGGGTTTTTCCTGCACCTTCGGCTGCCTAAAGTGTTATCCTCAAGATACAATCTTTGGCCTAGTCATGTCTACAAATGCTGCCTATTGTACCATGTTGCACCACTGTCAGATTTTGCTATCACTCCTATTAAGAATTCCAATCTACAGATCTAGTCTTAACTTCTCATCAGAGCTTCTAATCAACACATCCAGCTGCGTAGGGGGCCTCTTTGTAGGGTGGGGGGGGAAAAAAAAAATCAAACCTCAACACCTGCCCCAAACCAAACCAAACTGTGCTTACCATCTATTTATCATCTGGCAAAACTTCCCCAGTAACCCCAACTCCAAAAGTGAAGCAGCTAGCACATTTCCTACAATTTAATAAACTGCCATTATTTTCCATTATTCCTTCAATGTCCCTTATTCCATTCTCACTGTTATTCTAATCGTCAAGGTCCTCCTCACCAAATATCCAGATTACAGAACTCCTAACAACTATTTTACATTTTCCCATACCACTTTTTCCACACCAGCAAAACGTTCTGGCACTCTTTTTCTCTAAACTGATAGCAGGTTACTCAATAAATCAAACTTTCCTATCGATTCCAAGATGTTTTACAATATACAGTTGACCCTTGAGCAACGTGAGTTTGAACTACATGGCAGGATGCAAAATCCAATGGCAGGATGCAAACCCCAGGTATATGGAGAGGTGACTTTTCGTGTATGTGAGGTCCGCCGTCAAGGGACTTTAGTTTGTATGGATTTTGGTATGGGTGCCTCCTGGAACCCATCCCTCATGGACATCAAGGGATGACTATAACAGCACCCCACCCACTCCATTATTTCTAAATACCTACTCTGCTATAGTCCAGGCAGTCTTTTCACTGCTCCCAAACCCAAGATTACTTCTTCCTCAGGTTATCAGATTGTCTATTGCTGGAATGTTCTACCTTCCTTGAGTCTATCATAAACTTACTATGATTAGACACAATTTAAATCTTACCACCTCTATTTCTTCACCAGTCCCTGATATGCAGTAGGAGCTCAACGAATATTTGCTGAATGAATTTAATGTTAAATGAAAAAAACAAAAAGAAAAAACAAAAAAACAAGGTGACTCCGAGAATAGCCCCAAATGCAGAAGTCTGTCTGTTACATACACTTACACTCAAGACCTTGGCCATGCCTCTTAGACCTATAGTCTTGCCTGGGTTTCTTTTCTTTGGGTTTCTTTTCCTTGGCCATGTCTATTGTGTTGAAGGACATTCAGAGTCCATTCAAGGGCACATCACTTTTGACTACAGCACAGAAGAATCTTGGAGTACAAATCTCCTATTTAAAAAAATATTTTAAAAAATCTTCTCCTGTTCAAATCATTTCTCCTTGAGGAGCAATTGTATCACCAGCCAATAAACGTCGGTTGAAATAAATGAATTGAACTATTTAAAAAAAAAAAAAATCTTACCACCTCTGGGATAATTCAGTAAGTGTATGCTTCGAGCTGTAATTCATTCTGTGCTCTATAACTTAGCATCTAGATATCTTGTTATATAATAGTCTGCCGAAGAGCCAGGTAGTCTATCAATACTTCAAGCAACTCAAGGAGAAAACTAAATCAATTGAACTCCATTGATGATTTGGAATGTTGATAGTCACAAGTAAATGTAAGAAGAAAGACTGCTTCATTCATGAAACTTTTTAATAAAACTTCTGAAAGCATTTTCAGATGGAGTACACTGGAGTATACTGCTTTACTATCCTTAGTCGTGCTAGCTTTCTCTTCCCTGCAGTGTAAATCTGCCAATTCAAATTTGTATGGCACCAAGGCTGACAAATGCAGAATGATTCAATTAGTAGTATGGTATTGTTAAATTATTATAAAGCAGGCCAGGCACAGTGGCTCATGCCTATAATCCCAGCACTTTGGGAGGCTGAGGCAGGCAGATCACTTGAGGTCAGGAGTTCAAGATCAACCTGGCCAACAGGGCAAAACCTCATCTCTACTACAAATACAAAAATTAGCCAGGTGTGCTGGTGGGCACCTATAATCACAGCTACTCGGGAGGCTGAGACAGGAAAGTCGTTTGAACCTGGGAGACGGAGGTTGCAGTGAGCCAAGATTGCACTGCTGCATTCCAGCCTGGGCAACAGAGCAAGACTCTGTCTCAAAAAAAATAAAATAAAATTATAAAGTGAATGAATGACTATGGGATGCAATGACTGACTTCATGGTGAATGGGAAATTCAAAATGGCTCTGAAATCAACTCCAAAGAATGCTGAGATCAGTGCTAAAATTTAAAAATGTGATGTCTTGCTAGGTGCGGTGGCTCATACCTGTAATCCCAGCCCTTTGGGAGGCCAAGGTGGGCAGATCACCTGAGGCCGGGAGGTCGAGACCAGCCTGACCAACATGGAGAAACCCCATCTCTACTAAAAATACAAAATTAGCTGGGCATGGTGGCAGATGTCTGTAATCCTAGATACTCAGGAGGCTGAGGCAGGAGAATCACTTGAACCTGGGAGGCGAAGGTTGCAGTGAGCCGAGATCATGCACTGCACTCCAGCCTGGGCATCAAGAGCAAAACTCCGTCTCAAAAAAAAAGTGATGTCTTTTAAGTAGTGATTTGGAAAAGTCATTTAGGTTAGGTCTTGTATGTTAATTAAACTAATCTCATTACCATAAGGCCTACTTCATAATGTATTATCCAGGCTTTTCATATTCCGAAAAGGCTAATATGAAGTAAAGGACAATGTTTTATTAATTAACTATTAAGGTAAATTTTACTAATAACCAAAATCCTACATAACAGAGAAGTAACTTCTCATTTTGAAAGCACTCCTGTAAAATGATCTTTCTACAAAATATTCAAAGGTCATGTAAATAGTGAAGTTTTAATTTGGATTAACACTTTAAATCACTATCCAATTTTTTTGAAGAAAAAAAGATTAAGATAAGATCTTCTCCTTTGTTACTCTCATGTTTACCTGTGGAGGGAAAATCATACTCAAATACATATTGATTAATTTGTTTCGGCTAGTCTATAAAGGTAAATATATATTTCCAATCAAATCTTATTACAACAAATTTCAAGAAAGGATACAAATAATAGTATCTCAGTATTAAATTCAAGCAGGCATCCATCAGAAATCTAAATACATATTTTTATTAATATAAATACAAGAAACACATCTTGCAAGCTCTGACTTTAAACAGGTATTGTCATCATTAAGTCTATTCTAACATTACACTATGTTGAATAATAAACCTTTTCCACAAATCCACATAGGATACATGTAATTCTTCAATCTTTGCATAAGAAATACATTTTTCCAAGGAACTAGCAAAATGAAAGTTAGACTGTGGATTATGCAGGCAAAAAAAACCTAAAAGTAGTTAATATAAAGCAAGCTAAAATTCGGGAATTTGACAAGATCTAAGACGTTTCCTTCTAAATTGTCTCTACCCCAAATTCCAATACAACAAAGAGTCAAAGTTCAGGTTTCAAATACTCCAGTCACTGTACAAATACATACCTTAAATAAGAGATTCAGGCCAGGCATGGTGGCTCATGCCTGTAATCCCAGCACTTTGGGAGGCTGAGGCAGGTGGAGCACCTTAAGTCAAGAGTTCAAGACTGGCCGGGCACGGTGGCTCACGCCTGTAATCCCAGCACTTTCGGAGGCCAAGGCAGGTGCATCACAAGATCAGGAGATTGAGACCAGCCTGGCCAAGATGGTGAAACCCCGTCTCTACTAAAAACGCAAAACAATTAGCCAGGCATGGTGGCGGGCACCTGTAATCCCAGCTACTCAGGAGGTTGAGGCAGGAGAATTGCTTGAACCCAGAGGTGGAAGCTGCAGTGAGCCGAGGTCGCACCACTGGACTCCAGCCTGGGCGACAGAGCGAGACTCTGTCTCAAAAAAACAAACAAAAAAAAGTTTGAGACCAGCCTGGCCAACATGGCAAAACCTCATCTCTACTACAAATACAAAACAATTAGCCAGGCATGGTAGCAGGCGCCTGTTACCCCAGCTACTCGGGAGGTTGAGGTAGGAGAATTGCTAGAACCCTAGGGGTGGAGTTTGCAGTGAGCCAAGATCATGCCACTGTACTGCAGCCTGGGCGACAGAGTGGGACTCCGTCTCCCCAAAAAAAAAAAGAGAGAGGTTCAATGGGTGAGGCTCCTAAATGAGAAAGTAAAGTAACACCAATGGAATACCTTCCTCTTCTCACCCAAAAGGCATTTAAAGGCTTTGAATTGATAAGATGATCAACATATATAAATAGTATCAATCATAATAAAGAGCAAAGTATAACAATAAAGATGAAAACCTCTCAATTCATGTGAATCACAGAAACAACAATGAAAGTTATAAAGTATGATACTTACATGAAACCTCAAAGTAGAAATAATGAACACTTACTATTTCTACATTTCAAATATAACCATTTCAACTGTGATTTAAATAATCTTCCTAAAAAACTCACACTTCAACTTAGTTTAACTATGATTCTAAATGTAAATGATTTCCCTCATGGTGAGCATTTCAGATTTTTAATCTTCCATCTTTTAACTTTAAAAGAGTCACAAATATATGTGGTTATTATCTTTACATTTATTAATAACTACTACCTTATTTAAATAAAAAGATTTGTGAGATAGGCAGCACCCACTTCCCGAATGAGAAAACTGAGGCTCAAACAGGCTTCAAGTTTTCAAGGCCATATATTTAATAATGGCACTGAAAACATATCCCGGGATTCCTCACTCCTAAGTGCCTCTACACTATCCCATCAGGTTACACATTTTTGAATACTTACCATAGAAATGTCCAAATCCCATGCTGATTGCAATCACCAAAGCAAGTATAACACACTTATTGAGACCACTACTGAACTGACGTTTACTCAACTCCTTAGAAGGTTCGGTTTCTTGTTCAGCAACTAGCCGGTCTTCAGATTCTGAAGTAGAAACAGTCTTCTTCCTAGCACGGCGTCGTCTAAAGGCAGGGCTGGGCTGGTTACTGGTTTCATCACTACTTGATTCATCGTCACTAGGCTGAGATGAAAATACTATTAAGAAAAAAGTTGACATTTAGCTATTCAAAATATTGGAAATGCTTTCCCAGTAAAAATTATTTAGAATAATCAATGCCATCCCTTACATGCCTTTTTACACGAGACAGCCAAAAACAAAAACCAAACAACATAAACAAAAACACAGGTTTTCAACTCATCTACATAAAGCCAAAACATAAAGCATTTCAAATGTGATACACAAGAATCTGTTCATCATATTCATTTGTGCATTGAGAGCCTATCTCTGGTTTTTTTTTAACCCTCCTCGCCTTATAGTTTACACTATTAGAATAATCCTTCATTCTCATAGCCTCAAGTTTCACGGTTGGCCAGGAGCGGTGGCTCACGCCTGTAATCCCAGCACTTTGGGAGGCCGAGGCGGGCAGATCACCTGAGGTCAGGAGTTCAAGATCAGTCTGGCCAACATGGCGAAACCCCTTCTCTACTAAAAATACAAAAATTAACCGGGTGTGGTAGTGCACCTATAGTCCCAGCTACTTGGGAGGCTGAGGCAGGAGAATCACTTGAACCCGGGAGGTGGAGGTTGCAGTGAGCCAAGATCCTGTCACTGTACTCCAGACTGGGAGACACAGCATAACTCTGTCTCAAAAGAAACAAAATTTCATTGCTATTACAGGTATAAACAAGTATTATTTCTGGAAAGAGAAAACAATACTCTCTGTCTCTTCATTCAGTTTCAAAGAGGTAACTGAAGTGCAACTGTTTAAGGAACACAGGAAAGTACACAAGCATTTCTTGTGACTTATAAAGTAAAGTAACTACCAAGTTTCCTTGGGTGTATCTGGTCTCTAGTTTCATTTCTAACCTGATTAGCCCACGATCAAGGTTCAAAGCACTCTATTTTAACATAGGTTTCCAGAAGTCAGATGAGTCCTTCCCTTCGACTGCCACTCTTACTAGAAGGTTATTAATTTTACCCTCTAGTAAATATGTCAGCATGAGGAAGTGACACAACAGCTATCTCCGATATTAAGGACTATTCTGATGCTGCTCCTATATGAAAATAATAGTAGAGAAAAGCAAACTGGTGGGAAAAATCTGCACAAGAAATCCTAAGTCCAGGAAACAAATTCCCTGGAAAAATCACCTTCAGTTTTTTCCGAATGCATTAATTTCTTAACACGGTTCCATATATCAACAAACTGTATGTTGACACAGAAGCTTCGATTACTCAGAAAAATTTCCACAAGCTACTTAGAGGAAAAGCACTAAAAGGAAGGATAAAATATGAACTTGAATATAAAGAGCTCTAAAACAACAAACATTCATGCTCCAGAAAAGCAAAAACAGTTTGTCAGAAGACAGGATATCCATGCCACAGGAAAGCTGGTGATTTAGGTTAGGCAATATTTTTCAGAGATGGATCACGGAGGATTCAGTTCACTTTCACACTTACAACAATAAACACAAAGACAGAAGGCACTACTGAAATGAATGAATATTCCTAATATTTAGTGATACAGATGCCACTGAGAGATCTTTTTGGTCATGACCCTTATGCCCATCATGTATATCTGGTTATTCTTGATCACTAGTTTTTCAAAGATGCCGTCGCCTCAGGTGTGAGGTTATATTTCTTGGACAAAGAGAAAGAAAGGAAGACTTAAACAAAGCATTACATAATACAAAGGCATTCATGATCATGGTTAGAGTATTTAAGTCAGGTTTTCTGACATAAAATTAAGATAGGTAAATGTAGAAACAAACCATCTGTAAAACTTCTTTAAATAAATGTTCAATTCTACATTAACATTGCCTTCATTACATATTCTAACAAAACAGCCTAACCCATATTAATATATTCATGTCCTTATCTAATGCTTCCAACTTTTTTAACCCGTACATATAATAGCTAAAATATTTTGATTTTTAACTTCTTTTAAAAAAGCTTAATTTGGCCCATAGATGCAAGCAATGCAAAGGCATGCAATAAGCTTGGCCAGTGCCTTTACAAGAGATTCTGAACACCTGTTTAGAGTATCACAGATGACAACAGGTATCTTTAAAGCACTCGGTAAATAGTAAATGTGACTAGGCACACTCAGCTCTAGAGAAGCTGGTCAGAGTTAGTCACACCACCTTGGAAAGTGAGTTGGCTAGGAACATGGTGTTTCAGCTGATCATCCCATCCCCATATGCACTCAGGAATCTTCCACAGCTTCTCCCACCACCTTTCTTTTGTGAATAAACAGGAAAAAAAGATGCATAAAGCTATATTATAAAGACTAAAAAGAAAAAAAGAATTAAAAATACTTAATTATCACTTAACATTGCTATCGTACTAAATTAAAATATAATAATCATGCCTTCTTAAAAACATACACAATACAAACTCTACACTACCAACTTTGCTTTTTGTCAGGAAAGAGAGTTCGTATAGAGGAAGCAGGTAGCGTTCTTAACCCAACAAAACCTACACTGCCACAAGAATGTAAGTCAGGAGAAGAAAAAACTGAAGTTGAAATCTTTAAGGATGAAGAAAGGGAAAGGAAAAAACAATTAAGTAATGGCTATAGCACAAAATTAACAAACCAAAAGGGAAAAACAAAAACTCTTTTTTTTTTTTTTTTTGAGACAGAGTCTCCCTCTATTGCCCAGGCTGGAGTGCAATGGTGCAATCTTGGCTCACTGCAACCTTCACCTCCTGGGTTCAAGAGATTCTCCTGCCTCAGCCTCCAGAGTAGTTGGGATTACAGGCCCGCGTTACCACAGGCAGTTAGTCCCAAGTAGCTGGAATTATAGGCACCTGGCTAATTTTTGTATTTTTAGTAGAGAAGGGTTTTCACCATGTTGGTCAGGCTGGTCTCAAACTCCTTACCTCAGGTGATCTGCCTGCCTCAGCCTCCCAAAGTGCAGGGATTACAGGCGTGAGCCAACGTGCACGGCCCCAAAACAAAAACTCCTGCCAACTGGTTTATATGTAGTGTTTTCAGTATAGTCCAAAATTTCGTCTTTAAACATTTGGTTTATTGAAACAATATCTTTAGGAGGAATAACAATGGGTAAAAAGATAATTAATCAAATATTCCTCTTAACTCAGTCTACAAAAATCTCAAGAAGTCAGAATTCAGAAAGAAGACAAAAGAAGAAGGAGCTTAGAAGTATGCAACTTCCTGAAAAAAGTTAACTATATATAATCTCTTTCTTTTTTTGAGATGGTGCTGGGATTACAGGCATGAGCCACCATGCCCGGCAACAGTATGTAATTTCTTTTATGTCTATGTCAGTTTCTTATATATCTGACCATTCTGTAATACTCCAGCTTCAATTTGACTTTTCTGGGCCATGAACATTATGGAATTAAACCAGAGGCAAGAAAGGAAGGGGGCAAAAAAAAAAAAAAAACTACCTGAATACAACACAAATTCCAGAGTTTAAAAAAATAATAAAATTTGATGACCAACAAGGATTCTAAAATCAATTACGATATCCCTCCCTAAATAAATATACTATGAATGCTATTCTAACAAAGGCTGAATTTTCCTCTGACCACCAAGAATGTCACCTGAATATTCAAATAGCTGGATAAAGTGTTTTCAAGTTCATGTTTATAGGCAAACCACTGATATACTAGCTGAAAATAACTTCTCATTAAATGAGATAGCCAAGAATCTCTATTTTTTTTTTATTTTTGAGACAGGGTCCTGCTCTGTCACCCAGGTTGGAGCGCAGTGGCGCAATCTCAGCTCACTGCAGCCTCAACCTCCCAGGCTCAAGCAATCCTCACATCTCAGCCTCCCAAGTGGCTGGGAACACAGGCGCATGCCATCATGCCTGGCTTTTTATTATTTGTAGAGATGAGGTCTCGCAATGCTGCCCAGGCTGGTCTCAAACTCCTGGGCTCAGGTAATCCACCTGTCTCGGCCTCACAAAGTGCTGGAATTACTGGTGTGAGCCACTATGCCCAGCCAAGAATCTCTACTTGACATTTTATTAGCTAAACTGGAATGACAGAAATTATATTGTCTGATTCTGGTTGGCAAATGTAAATATTAAAGAATGGTAAAATCTAAAAAAATTACCTAAAATAGATACTACACGTTTCCTGTTTTTCTGTCAAACTAGGAAATTTTTACAATCACTAGCAGTGTTTCAAGTTGTCTCTGCCATCACTCACCCTTAGTTATAATTGTGGGTTAGTAACTGATATTTCCAGGAACTTTATATTTACATACTTATATCACATTAAAAGATGTTATACACACTGCTAAAACTGAGCTGAAGCATAGTGGAAAGAAATCAAGCAACTCACACTTTAATCTCTGAATGAGTCTGTCTGTACAACGGGTATTGATTGCACTAAAAATTTGACTTAACACTAGTGACATTTTCATCACAGAATCTAAAACAAAAGCTCTGAAGGTCAGGAGCTTTGGGAGACTAGCTGTATTGACAGCACCTTGAACACTGTCTGGCATATGGTAGGTACTCAATAAATGTTTGTTGCATGATTAATAATTGAATATATTTGAAGAAACTTTAATAAGAATTTTTCTTTCACTATTTCTATAATACAAAATGTATACTACTGCAAGCAAAAATATTAACATCCCCAATTTCCCAATCTAAAAAGCACCAAATGAATTTTGAAGCATTTGTGATTTTAACAGATCTCACTGAAGCAATTTTGCCTTCTATTTAATGGCAAAAGATGGTTACTGTTATAGCAAAAGATTGCTATGCTCCAGAACAGTCTAGGAAAACACTAGGTATTAATAGATTTCACACACAAAATAGTCTTGAGTTTTACACAAACATATTCAAAACTAGAGACTAAATTATTAGGGGTAGAAAAAAAGCCCTTATATAAAATGTGGTCGTACATGTCTTTATGTCTCTTATCAGTGTATTCTTACCAGTTTCTGGCTGACAGAAAGTATACTGGCTGCTAGAGGAAGAGCCCATGTTAAAGTCCTCTGAACTCTGTGCTTCTTCAACAATGACAACTTCTTGATTTCCAATTTCTTCTAACTTAGGTGGCTCAAGGGTGACAATATCAGAATCATCACTGGCAGTTCCAATATAGATACCGTCTTCAGGTATCTTTTCTTCCTCTGCCTGAAGAACCATAATTTTAGAGATGGTAAATCAACAATGATTTAAGGGCCTTATATTTTCGTAGAATACAACAGTGCTAAGTATTATAGTAATCTGAGTTAAAATAAAAGATACGATTCCTCCCATTAGTAAAGAATTACACAATAGTAGGCTCATCATATAGCTTGAGAACACTATCAGATCCCTTGACAACTCTCAGAATTAGATCAGACCACCGCGTTCTCCTAGTGGGCTGCAGAAGCTGAGAAGCCCACCTTTGCTCCTCAATAACCACAGAAAAAAGAGTTCATTTCTCTCACGAGTTCCATGGGTCTATTCGAGCACAACTCTGTAGCGTGGGAGCCCAAAAAAGACTCACTAAACTTTCTGGGTTATGTATGTAATAAACTTCAACAGCAGTATCTTGTACTGAATGTGTCTGAAGGTGTCCCCAAAAATTCCTAGGCTGGAATGTAATCGCCAATGTGATAGTACTAAGAAGTGGGACGTTTAGGAGGTGACTGAGTTATAAGGGATCTCCCCTGGGAATATGATCAAGGTCTTTATAAAACAGGCTTCATGCAGCATCCAGCCTTTTTTCACTCATCTCCTCTTAGAGATGTAGCAACAAGACGCCATTTGGAAACAAGACAGCATGCCATCAGCAGACACTGAGGTTGTCCACGCTTTGATCTTAAACTTCCCAGCCTCTGTAACTGTGAGAAATAAATTTCTGTTCTTTATAAATCATCCAGTCTCAGGTATTTTGTCAGATCAGTACAAACAGACTAAAACACCATGTAAAATGATCATCTAGCTATCTAGTTCTATATAGAAGTCAGGTAAAACCCCAAAGGACAAGTCTTAGGTTGTTACCAAATTTTAAAACGAACCATCGTTTTAGATGTGAAACCTAACAGCTTAATTGTTCAATATAATTCAAGAATGCAATCTACTTCCAAAGAGAATTATATTAGAGGTGAAAAGATAGATCTTTAACACAATACCAAGAAATTACTTTGCTTAGATGTCTTCTAAGACATCTAACTTAGAAGTCAAAATTGCTTATAATTCAAAATAGGAATAGAATGCATAAATAGAGTTAGAGGCTTTAATTAGTACTCTAAGGATACTATTTAACATATATCCATAGAGTAAAATACAAGTTTACCTCAATTGTTGAGCTGGTTTCCTCCAAAGCTGGATAAGCAGTTTCTTCCATAAGCACTGCGCCATTTTCGCTGCTTTCTGATACAAAGTAAAGATCAATATAATTATTTCTTAATTTAAAACTCTCTATAGACTTTCTGCAGTCAACATATAATCTGGGTAGATAAAAATATCTTCCTGCCGGGCGCAGTTGCTCATGCCTGTAATCCCAGCTCTTTGGGAGGCCAAGACGGGCAGATCACGAGGTCAGGAGATCAAGACCATCCTGGCTAACACGGTGAAACCCCATCTCTACTAAAGACACAAAAAATTAGCCAGGCGTGGTGGCGGGTGCCTGTAGTCCCAGCTACTCAGGAGGCTGAGGCAGGAGAATGGCATGAACCCGGGAGGCGGAGCTCGCAGTGAGCCGAGATCGCACCACTGCACTCCAGCCTGGGTGACAGAGCGAGACTCTGCCTTCAAAAAAAAAAAAAATTTCTTCCTAATATGTTAGAGTAGATTTAATGAAATGTCACATACAATTATAGAAGTCACTCCACTGTTGCTAATAAATTTTATTTGAAATTATCAGGTGATAATTTAGATAAGAAAATGCAATTATTTAAGCTTTTTTTTTTTTTTCTTTTTTTGAGACAGAGTCTGGGAACTCTGTTGCCCAGGCTGGAGCGCAGTAGCATTATCTTGGCTCACTGCAAACTCTGCCTCCTGGGTTCAAGTGATTCTCCTGCCTCAGCCTCCTCAGCAACTGGGATTACAGGCATATGCCATGGCTAAATTTTGTATTTTTAGTAGAGATGGGGTTTCGCCATGTTGCCCAGGCTGGTCTCGAACTCCAGACCTCAAGCTATCTGCCCACCTTGGTCTCCCAAAGTGCTGGAATTACAGGCATGAGACACCGTGCCCAGCCACAAGACTTATTAAGAACTCAAATCAAAACTACCTTGACTAAGTAAATAAAACCTCTACCTTACATTGCCAAATTACTTGATCCAGTGTGTTTCTTAATACCTAATATTAAAAAATCTATCATTAGATACGTAGTGATACATTTCCTGCATTCTTAAAAGTTTATTCAAAGTTCCTAAAGACCATTCGAATGGCTGTCAATGCCTGCTACCGTAAGAATAAAAACCATGGCTTCAAACTATTATTTATAAAAGTATATATGTATATGTACGTGTGTGTGTGTGTGTGTGTGTGTGTGTGTGTGTGTGTGTCTAAATGCTTTACAAGAAAACATAAACTATAAAAAGCAAGGACTCAGGCTGGGTGCAGTGACTCATACCTGTAACCCTAGCACTTTTGGGAGGCCAAGGCTGGAGGACTGCTTGAGCCTACAAGTTCAAGACCAGTCTGGGCAACACAGCAAGACCCTGTCTCTACAAAAATAAAAATTAAAAAATTATTTGGGCATGGGGGTATGTGCCTATAGTCCTAGCTGCTCAGAAGGCTGAGGCAGGAGGATTACTTGAGCCTAGGAGTTGAGGCTGCACTGAGCCATGATCATGCCACTGCATTCCAGCCTGGGCAACAGAGTGTGACCACGTCTCAAAAAAAAGTTGGAGAGAGGGGAGTCCAGGCACAGTGGCTCATGATGTAATCAAAGCACTTTGGTAGGCCCACATGGGAGAATTACTTAAAGCCAGGAGTTCAAAACCAGCCTGGGCAATATAGTGAGACCATTTCTACCAGCAATTTTTTTAAAAAAGAAAGAACTCAAAACACAGAAAAACGAAATGTCACTACAGAAGAAGTATTTTATAAGAATCTCCTCAAAGAAAATATGTACAAACAGAATGATGACCTCACAATATATTTTTAATGAAAAAGAGCATAAAGGTCGGGCACAGTGGCTCACACCTGTAATCCCAGCACTTTGGGAGGCCAATGCAGGTGGATCGCCTGAGGTCAGGAGTTCGAGACCAGCCTGGCTAACATGGTGAAACCCCATTTCTACTAAAAATACAAAAAATTAGCCGGCTGTGGTGGTGCACGCCTGTAATCCCAGCTACTCAAGAGGCTGAGGCAGGAGAATCACTTGAACCCGGGAGGTGGAGGTTGCAGTGAGCCGAGATCACGGCATTGCACTGCAGCTTGGGCAACAAGAGTGAAACTCTGTCTCAAAAAAAAAAAAAGAGCATAAAATATTAAGAAAAGTTAAAAATAATATATCAATTTATGAGCAAAGTATACCAAATATCAACAGTAATTACTTCAAGATAAAAGAATTATAGGCCATTTTAAATTTCTTTTGCTTACTATTATTTTTTCCCTATCGTGAACATGCATTTCTTCTGTAATTTAAGTCCTGTAAAGAACGGGAGGGGGGGGAATTATTTTTCAGCATTATATAGCCCCAAAAGAAAATGTATTAATTTGGAGGTACGATTCTGCCACAGTACTGGGCTGGGGTACTGGGGCCGGGCGCAGTGACTCATGCCTGTAATCCCAGCACTTTGGCAGGCTGAGGCGGGCAGACCACAAGGTCAGGAGTTCAAGAGCAGCCTGACCAACATAGTGAAACTCCATCTCTGTTAAAAATACAAAAAAATTAGGCCAGGCACAGTGGCTCATGCCTGTAATCCCAGCACTTTGGGAGGTTGAGGCAGACTGATCAGGAGGTCAGGAGTTCAAAACCAAACTGGCCAACATGGTGAAACCCCATCTCTACTAAAAATACAAAAAAAAAAAAAAACCCTAACTGGGCGTGATGGCAGGCACCCGTAATCCAAGCTACTCGGGACTCTGAGGCTTGAACCTGGGAGGCAGAGGTTGCAGTGAGCTGAGATCATTGCGCCACTGCACTCCAGCCTGGGTGATAGTGTGAGGCTCTGTCTCAAACAAAAAAGAAACTTTTATTTAACATATTCAAATAAATGCATTTCTTGGAAGAAACTGTCCATAGCTTTCAGATTCTCAAAAGGATCTCTGACACACAAAAGCTGAGAATCACTTTTCAAATGAGAGTAGTAATCAACATGTAGGCTTAAAAAAGTTAACAGGTATAATCTCTTCTATTTCTGGACTTGACACATCCACTTTTTTCTCCTGAGGGGAAATGTTCTGTAGGCATTTTACTGTAATACTAAAAAGTTAATGAGGTAATTTAAATATGAACATAAGTGTATGCAGCAATTGTTCAGGAGTCCTATTTCTCTATATCAATAATGTGTGCATCAAATCCCACAGGAAGTATACATAATACAGATGCAATACAGTAGTCAAATTCCATTTTATCAAATTGGAACCAGAGTACAGGCATATCTCAGATATACTGCAAGTTCAGTTTCAAACCAATGCAATAAAGCAAGTCACATGAATTTTTTGGTTTCCCTGTCCATGTAAAAGTTAGGTTTACACTATACTGTAGTCTATTAAGTGTGCAATCACATCATGTCTAAAAAACTGTACATACCTTCACTTAAAAATACATTATTGCTAAAAAGTGCTAGTGATCATCTGAGCCTTCAGTGAATCTTAATACTGTTGCTGGTGGAGGCTCTTACTTCAAAGGTGATGGCTGCTGACTGACCACTGTGGTAGCTGCTGAAGGCTAGAGTAGCTAGGGCAATTTCTTTTTTTTTTTTTTTTTTGAGACAGAGTCTCGCTCTGTTGCCCAGGCTGGAGTGCAGTGGCGTGATCTCCGCTCACTGCAAGCTCCGCCTCCCGGGTTCACACCATTCTCCTGCCTCAACCTCCCAAGCAGCTGGGACGACAGGTGCCCGCCACCACGCCCGGCTAATTTTGTTTTTGTATTTTTAGTAGAGACGGGGTTTCACCATGTTAGCCAGGATGGTCTCGACTGCAATTTCTTAAAGTATAACAACACTGAAGTTTCCCACATGGATTGACTCTTCTCTTATGAAAGATTTCTCCGTAGCATGCAATGCTGTTTGATAGCACTCTGTCCACAGTAGAACAACTTTCAAACTTGGAGTGAATCTTCTCAAACCCTGCCACTGCTTTATTAACTAAGTTTGTGTAATATTCTAAATCCTTTGTTGTCATTTCAACAATATTCACAGCATCTTCACCAAGAGCAGATTGCATCTCAAGAAACGACTTTCTTTGCTCATCCATAAGAAGCAACTCCTCATCTGTTCAAGTTTATCATGAGATTACAGCAATTGGATCACATTTTCAGGATCCACTTTTTTTTTTTTTTTGAGCCGAAGTCTCGCTCTGTTGCCCAGGCTACAGTGCAGTGGCGTGATCTCGGCTCCCTGCAAGCTCCGCCTCCCAGGTTCACGTCACTCTACTGCCTCAGCCTCCCGAGTAGCTGGGACTACAGGCGCCCGCCACCACGCCCGGCTAATTGTTTGTATTTTTAGTAGAGATGGGATTTCATCCAGTTAGCCAGGATGGTCTCCATCTCTTGACCTCATGATCTGCCCACCTCGGCCTCCCAAAGTGCTGGGATTACAGGCACGAGCCACCACACCCGGCCAGGATCCACTTCTAATTCCAATTCTCTTGCTACTTCTACCACATCTGCAGTTCCTTCTTCCATTAAAGTCTTGAACCACTTTTAAGTCATGACGGTTAAAATCAACTTCTTCCAAACTCCTGTGAATGTTGATCTTTTCACCTTTTCCCACAAATCACAATTGTTCTTAATGGCATCTAGAATGGTGAATCCTTTCCTGAAGATTTTCAATTTACACACATTGCCCAGATCCATCAGAGCAATCACTATCTACAGCAGCTACAGCCTTACAAAATTCATTTATTAAATAATACAAGCTAAATGTCAAAATTAGTCTTTGATCCATGGACTACAGATTGGATGTTGTGTTAGCAGGAAACAAAGCAACATGAATCTCCTTGTACATCTCCATCAGAGCCCTTGGGTGACTGACCACGTATTACTATACAACGTCTAGTATTTTGAAAGGAATATTTTTGTTCTGAGCAGCAGGTCTCAACACTCAGCTTAAAATCTTCAGTAAACCATGTTGTAAACACATGGCTGTCACCTAGGCTTTGTTGTTCCATTTACAGAGCACAGGCAGAGTAGATGCAGCATATTTTTTAAAGGCCCTAGGATTTCTCAAGGCATGGTAAGTGAACACTAGCTTCAACTTAAAGTCACCAACTACATTTGTCTCTAACAAGAAAGTGAGCTTGTTCATTAAAGCCTAGAAACAGATACCAACTTCTCTCTAGTTAGGAAAGTCCTAGATGGCATCTTCTTCCAATAGAAGGCTGTTTCATCTACACTGAAAATCTGCTGGTTGGGGTAGCCACCTTCATCCATTATGTCAGTTAGATCTCTTGGATAACTTGATGCACCTTCTACATCAGCACTTGCTACTTCACCTTGTACTTTTATGTTATGGACATAGCTTCTTTCCTTAAACCTCATGAATCAACATCAGCTAGCTTCAGCCTTTCTTTCTAAAGCTTCTTAACCATTCTCAGCCTTCACAGACTTGAGAGAGTTAGGAAGGACCTAGTTCTGGATTAAGTTGTGACTTAAGGGAATTTTGTGGCTGGTTCAATCTTCTACCAAGACCACTAAAACTTTCTCCATGTCAACAATAAGGTTATATGGTTTCCCTATCATTCATGTGTTCATTAAGGACTTTTAATTTCCTTCAAGAGCTTTTCCTTTGCAATCACAACTTGGCTAACTATCTAGTCCAAGAGACTTAGCTTTCAACTTAGCTTTCAACATGCCTTCCGCCTTCCTCAAATAAGCTTAATCATTTCTAGCTTTTGATTTGAAGTGAGAGACACTCAACTCTTCCTTTCACCTGAACACCTGGAGGCCACTGTAGGTTATTAATTGGCCTGATTTCAATATCGTTGTGTCTCCAGGAACAGGGAGGCTCAAGGAGAGGAAGAGAGATGGGGGAACAGCAAGTCAGTAGAGCAGTCAGAACACACACATTTATTAAGTTCACTGCCTTTCATAGGCACGGTTCATGGTGTCCCAAAGGAATTATAATAGTAACATCAAAGATCACTGATCACAGATCACCGTAACAGATATAATAATAATGAGAATGTTTGAAATATGACAATTACAGGCCAGGCACAGTTGCTCACGCCTGTAATCCCAGCACTTTGGGAAGTTGACACGGGTGGATCACCTGAGGTCAGGAGTTCAAGACCAGGCTAACCAACACGAAGAAACCCCGTCTCTATTAAAAACACAAAATTAGCTGTGCACAGTGGCACATGCCTGCAATTCCAGCTGAGAGGCTGAGGCAGGAGGATCACTTGAACCCAAGAGGTGGAGGTTGCAGTGAGCCGAGATCATACCATTGCACTCCAGCATGGGAAACAAGAGTGAAACTCCGTCAATTCAATTCAATTCAATTCAATTCAATAAAATAAAAATAAATGAAATATTATAATTATAAAAATGTGACAGACATGAAGTGAGCATACGCTATTGGAAAAATGGCATTAACAGACTTGCTCAACACAGGGTTGCCACAAACTTCAATCTGTAAAAAATGCAGTATCTGCGAAGTACAATAAAGCAAAGCAGAATAAAATGAGAGGTATGTCTGTAACTCCATAACATGATAACTGGAAAAGAGATTAGTAAATCTCTTGTGATAAATGAATAATTTTTTTCTTAACTTTAATAATGACAAGTAAATACAAACTACCAAGCAAATGATAAGTAATAGAAACTACCAAACAAATTCACGTTAAACCATGAAACACTTTTTTTTGGTCACCGGTTACCTCCGTGGCAACAAAGTGTATCTGAAAGCCCAAAAACATACTACAGCTGCAAATAAACCCGTGGGGCAGGCTGTTGGCTCTGGGTTCTGTGGGCCTTCATTAAATCCACACTGAAGTTTTTTTTTTTTTTTTTTTTTGAGATGGAGTCTAGCTCTGTCGCCCACGCTGCAGTGCAGTGGCGCAATCTCGGCTCACTGCAACCTCCGCCTCCCAGGTTCAAGCGATTCTCCTGCCTCAGCCTTTGGAGTAGCTATGATTACAGGTGCCCGCCACCACACCCGGCTAATTTTTTGTATTTTCAGTACAGACAGGGTTTCACCATGTTGGCCAGGCTGGTTGAACTCCTGACCTCAAATGATCTGTCCACCTCAGCCTCCCAAGGTGCTGGGATTACAGGTGTGAGCCACCATGCCCGGCCTATACTGTAAGTTCTAATCCTCCAATGACCACTTAGATTAGCCAGAAAGGCCACCCACCTGGAAAGAAGGCGAGACTCATAATATCATTCATATACTCTACTAAAAAAAAAAAAAAAAATCAGAATTTGTGAACAACTTACCTCCCTGCTCTATCTGCAATGCTTGAAGTTCCTCTTGCTCTAAAGATGAACATTCTGGGGTGGGCTCACAGCTGTCAGCGGCTGTCACAGAATTTAACAGTTCTATATCTGACCCCTAGGGAAAAGTGATAATCTTTCAGTTATTTGCCTATTAGCTCCTCAAAGCTAGATTTGACTACATGTAAATGCTTCTTCCATTATTAAAAGTCTCAGATGCTGCCATACTCCAAGGGAACAATATCTAATCAGACAAGCTTTTGTTCAATTTAACCCACAAAGGCTCATGGCAGGAAAATGGCAGAATGGAGTCTCAGGTTTAAATTCTAAGTCAGGTCAGCCCAAAAGCGGAATGCTCTATTTTATGAGCTCAAGCAATAAATTTGAATCCCAGAGAATAAAGGTCTAAATTTAGTTATTTCTGTAGTAATTTGTTTCGGCTTAACATTTATGGAACTACTCTAGACAAGGCACTTTGTTAGGTGTTGTAGGGTATAAAAAATTCAAATTCACAGCTGGGCAAGGTGGCAGGCGCCTGTAATCCCAGCTACTCAGGAGGGTGAGGCAAGAGAATCGCTTGAACCCAGGAGGCAGAGATTGCAGTGAGCCAAGATTGTATCATTGCACTCCAGCCTGGGCAACAAGAGCAAAACTCCATCTCAAAAAAAAAAAAAAAAAAAAAAAAAAATCAAAAATTCAAACTTACAACGTATTCAGAGAAACAGCCATATGCAAATAAGTACTTATTATGGCAATATAAACTAAAACTGTTTAAAGCTTTAATGACATGGATTAAATAAACCTATAGGGCTAATGAATACTCTCCTTATACAATTTTAGACTATCTTTTTATTCTGAGGTTATCTTTCCTACTTTGATGTCAGACTGTCTCTTCATTAATAATAGCGGATCATACAATTTTTCTTTGTGTCTTAATTAGCAAAACAAAGTTAACGACCAAGGTGATTCTTTCCCTATGTCCCCACTATAGTCTGCTGACACACACAATTGAAAGGTCTGCATTCTCTTGATATACATAACTCAAGACAGCAAAAATTAAAAGAATTCATGACAAAGCAGCATTTAAGATGAGCCCTAAAGAGAATTCTGGATGCAACACTCTGAGGTTGTCTACAGTGGCAGGAGAATGGTAGAGGCTAAAGCAAAGTTAGAGTTGGATTAGTAACTGCTGGGGAAACCAATTCTGGCCCAAATCAGAACGGTGGTAATGGGAAAGGAAAAGGAACACATGTAAGAGACATTAGCAAGAAAGAGTAGATCCTGGAAAGCAGATATAGAAGAGAGATAAAAGTACAAATGTGATTTACTCTGGGACATAATGTCCAGTACAGAACACCCCAATGACATACTTGACTAAGTGCCAGAGAGGTCTGCTGTGATACTCCACCCTGCAGACTCACAGGTAAGACTCCCATAGCTGCCTTGCTCCTGTATTGTTAATTATCCTTGAAGGAGAAGTTGCTGTGGGAGTTGATCTAATCCTTTGAAGAAAACAAGTTAAAAATAGAAAAGTCACTGAAGATTTTAAAAAGAAAAATGATCTCAATCTCAAATGATACAGATGTTTTTAAATTTTGAAACTTTAACGCAGAAAAGGCAAACTTGTTTCTTCTGTTAATGTTTTCTAAACATAACTACCTGAACCTTAACTGAGAGTAAAAAAAACAATTTTTTTAAAATTAATTTTTAATTAAATTTTTAATTTAATTTTTAATAAAAAATTTTAATTCCGTCTCAAATTTTAAAAAAAAATGTTTTTTTTTTTGAGCCAGAGTTTTGCTCTTGTTGCCCAGGCTGCAGTGCAATGGCACGATCTCTGTTCACCACAACCTCTGCCTCCCGGGTTCAAGCAATTCTCCTGCCTCAGCCTCCTGAGTAGCTGGGATTACAGGCATGTGCCACCAAGCCCGGCTAATTTGATATTTTTAGTAGAGACGGGAGTCTCTCTATGTTGGTCAGGCTGGTCTCGAACTCCCGACCTGAGGTGATTCGCCTTCTCCTTGGCCTCCCAAAGTGCTGGGATTACAAGCGTGAGCCACCACACTCGGCCTAAAACTTTTATTAAGAAAACAAGTGAGGCTTACAATACCCTAAAAACAAATGGGAAAATTATAGATAAGTCCATTAAAACCTAGAGTAAGTATATTTCTGTTTATCAGTATACTGTCATTTTTCTTTTCCTTTTTTTTTGAGACAGAGTCTGGCTCTGTCGCCCAGGCTGGAGGGCAGTGGCGCAATCTCGGCTCACTGCAAGCTCCGCCTCCTGGGTTCACGCCATTCTTCAGCCTCCCGAGTAGCTGGGACTACAGGTGCCCGCCACTACGCCCACCACCACACCCGGCTAATATTTTGGGTTTTTTTTGTTTTTCTTTTTTTCTGAGACGGAGTCTCACTCTGTCATCCAGGCTGGAGTGCACTGCCGCAGTCTTGGCTCACCGCAACTTCCGCCTCCCAGGTTCAAGCGATTCTCCTGCCTCAGCCTCTGGAGTAGCTGGGACTACAGGCGCCCGCCACCAGGCCCGGCTTATTTTTTGTATTGTTAGTAGAGACGGGGTTTCACGGTGTTAGCCAGGATGGTCTCAATTTCCTGACCTCGTGATCCACCTGCCTCGGCCTCCCAAAAGTGCTGGGATTACAGGCGTGAGCCACCGCACCTGGCCAATTTTTTGTATTTTTAGTAGAGACGGGGCTTCATAGTGTTAGCCAGGATGGTCTCGATCTCCTGACCTCGTAATCCGCCCACCTCGGCCTCCCAAAGTGCTGGGATTACAGGCGTGAGTCACCGCGCCTGGCCAGTATACTGTCATTTTTCTTTTTTTTGAGATGGAGTCTCGCTCTGTCGCCCGGGCTGGAGTGCAGTGGCCAGATCTCAGCTCGCTGTAAGCTCCGCCTCCCGGGTTCATGCCATTCTCCTGCCTCAGCCTGCCGAGTAGCTGGGATTACAGGCACCCGCCACCTCGCCTGGCTAATTTTTTGTATTTTTAGTAGAGACAGGGTTTCACTGTGTTAGCCAGGATGGTCTCGATCTCCTCACCTCATGATCCGCCTGTCTCGGCCTCCCAAAGTGCTGGGATTACAGGCTTGAGCCACCGCGCCCGGCCTTACTGTCATTTTTCTATAGTGAACATACATTACTGGCATGAGAACATAAAATGTACAAGTTATGTATACTTGTTGTACATAGATCAATCTTCTATTATAAAATTCATTTTGTGGCGGGCGCGGTGGCTCACGCCTGTAATCCCATCACTTTGGGAGGCCGAGGCGGGTGGATCACGAGGTCAGGAGATCCAGACCATCCTGGCTAACATGGTGAAACCCCATCTCTACTAAAAATACAAAAAAATTAGCGGGGCGCGGTGGCTCACACCTGTAGTCCCCGCTACTCAGGAGGCTGAGGCAGGAGAATGGCTCCAACCCAGGAGGCGGAGATTGCAGTAAGCCGAGATGGCGCCACTGCACTCCAGCCTGAGCAATGGAGTGAGACTCCATCTAAAAAAAAAAAAGAAAAAATTATATGAAAATGAAAGTAAAGCACAAGGCCTGACCAATAATAAACCCTCAGTAAGTATTTGCCTAATGTCTCAAAGCTATGTACAATAATGTAGAAGATGCTGGCTCATAAAGAGTTCTCAGCAGTGAAGTTTAATACGAGAGGGAAAATGTCCATTGGAACTTTTTGCTTAAATGTAGAAAAAGACTGATCTTCAAAGAACACCATTTATATCACTGGTAACATTAATATTACAAATTACCTTATAAGAAAGTATTAAATATCATACCTCATGACTGATGACAGTCCAACCACAAGATGAATCACTGTCACTGGAATTTTCAGACATCTTTCAGGTCTACAAATACAAAAACATATTGACTTATGGGACACATTTTTTAAAATTCTATAGGAAGCACTATATGTGACACTAAGTTTGAAAAGTGGTTTACTGTCTTCCAGGTGAAACAGAGACAAGCCACCCATAAATTTACCATACAGAACATGACAGGACTACATACCTATATGAACAGATATAAGGAAACTTCTAAGACAAGGAGACCCTCCTAGACTAGAACCGTCTAGACAGTCATATTGTTGAAATGAAGAAGAAAGTTATGACTAAAAGAAAATGTAGCATTTGGCCAGACAGAGGTAAAAGAAAAGGAGAATTGTGAATGGGGAGCAGGCAGCAACAGTAAAGGATTCTATTTTCAATGATCAGTAAGGTGTGAAAAACATGACTGCAGAAACTGAGAAGCAGAGGGAAACTGAAAAGCTCCTATGCCAAGAAAAAGGAAGTCTGTATGTTGGCAACATGAAGCAATTTACATTTTTCAAACAGAGAAGAAACATGATCAAACTGTTTTGAGACCGAGTCTCGCACTGTTGCCTGGGCTGGAGTGCAGTGGCGCGATCTTGGCTCGCTGCAACCTCTGCCTCCTGGATTCAAGCAATTCTCCTGCCTCAGCCTCCCGAGTAGCTGGGACTACAGCGCGCGCCACCATGCCCAGATAATTTTTGTATTTTTAGCAGAAATGGGGTTTCACTATGTTGGCCAGGCTGGTCTTGAACTCCTGACCTCATGATCCGCCCTCCTCGGCCTCCCGAAGTGCTGGGATTACAGGCATGAGCCACCCTGCCCGGCAATCAAACTGTTTTTATGAAAATAACTGTGTCAGCAATACTTCAGTTGGATTAAAGTTGGGGCGGTGGTGGGGAAGACACCAGAGGTTGGTTAGAAACATCTGGTCACTGGCAACAACCTGGACTCAAGCCCTTAAACATAGGGAAGCAACTAAACAACCCTAGACCTGTGGGATGCAAGGAAGCAACATAATATTCCATGAAAAAGCTGAGCATCTAAACTTAATCAGTGTTGATGAGGGAAAGGGTTTAGAAGATAGTGGGAAAGGTTTAGAAGAGCTCTGAGAAGACATGAAAGATTATTATTTTTATCATGATTTGGATGCAAGGTCTCACTCTGTCACTCAGGCTGGCGTACAGTAGTATGAACACAGCTCAAAGCTGCTGAGACAGGAAAATAGGGTCTGGAGGCAGGGTACATCAGGCCAATTCACACTTCAGCTATGACAGGAAATATCCTCTCCATAGGGCATACACCAAGGAAATGACTTTGTAACTTTACTTCACCTCTCCATTTACATAGGGTGTACACCAAGTAACCAGTGGAAACCTCTAGAGGGTATTTAAGCCCCCACAAATTCTATAACAGCGCCCTTGAGCCCCTACGCTAGGGCCCGCCACCACACTGTCGAGCGTACTTTCATCTGACTTCATTCTTTCCTTGCTTTGTCTGTATGTTTTGTCCAGTTCTTTGTTCAGGATGCCAAGAACCTGGACACCCTCCACCAGTAACACAGCCTTGAATTCCCAGGCTCAAGTAGATGCTCCCACCTCAGTCTCCCAAGTAGCTAGGACTATGCAGATATGTGCCACCCTGCCCAGCTAATTTCCTTAAGAGTCGGGGACTTGCTAGGTTGGTAGGCTGGTCTCGAACTCCTGGGCTCAAGTGATCCACCCATCTCAGCTTCACAAAGTGCTGGGATTACAGGCGTGAGCCACTGCACCCAGCCTAAAGATTATTTTATTAAAGGACTGAATAACCAACTGTAGAAGGGCGAAAGTGTAGGATAGCTCCCAGGTTTCCGGTTTAAGTGACTGGGTAACTGGAAAAATTCTATATGAAATCAGAAGTAGGTGAGGGCTTTGTGATAAGAAAACTGGCTGAAGCCACTGGGAGCGCTGGCTCATGCCTCTAATCCCAGCACTTTGGGAGGCCGAGGCGGGCGGATCACGAGGTCAGGAGATGGAGACCATCCTGGCTAACACAGTGAAACCCCGTCTCTACTAAAAATACAAAAAATTAGCCGGGCGTGGTGGTAGGTGCCTGTAGTCCCAGCTACTGGGGAGGCTGAGGGAGGAGAATGGCGTGAACCTGGGAGGCAGAGCTTGCAGTGAGCCGAGATCGTGCCACTGCACTCCAGCCTGGGCAACAGAGCGAGACACCGTCTCAAAAAAAAAAAAAAAAAACAGAAAGAAAGAAAACTGCCTGAAGCCTAAAAAGCATTCTTTCTCAACTGTGTGAAAGCTTCCCTCCTTCCCTTTGCCTGATCCCATCTTCTAACAAACAGATTTCAAAAAAAAGTAAAATATATTACTGACTTGGGAGAACTTACCATACTTGAATTTCTCAAATCAAAAAGCCCACTTCAATCAGGCCCCCGTTTAATGCTTTGTTTACTTCCTTGAGGGAAAGATAACATTGAAACCAGCCAGTTATCCCACAGAACTTTTATGGTTTCTTTGAACAAATACAGAAATTGATCCTCTCAGTCTTAAAACTTGAGAAAGCTCTATTTGTGTTATCTAAGCTCCTTTCTTAGGAAACAAACCATAAGGCCTCCTAGATAGGATCAAGAAGCTGAAGCTTACTTAACAGATGACAATGAGAAGCCAGACCCTGCATGATTGCTTAACTGACCACCTGCTGCCTGTTGACAAACTTCTTTCTCACCCCTCTCTAATTCCTGTTTGCCCACACATGGTTACATTTCTTCTCTGCTATATAAACCTCTAATTTCAGTCAGTCAGAGATGGATTTGAGACTGATCTCCCATCTCCTTGGCTGCAGCACCCAATTAAAGCCTTCTTCTCTGGCAATACTCATCTCTGTGATTGGCTTCCTGAGCGGCAAGCAGCAGGACCTAGACCAAACCCCTGATATTTTGGTAACACCAACCAGCCCAAATGAGAAAAAAAGATTTCCCGCTGGCCCTAACACCACCATGACAATTTAGATAAGCAAAATTAACAGGCTTCCTAAAGAACCCTATTAATTCAGCTGTTCTCAAAATGTTGGGCGCATACTACAATCAAAGCAAGAAAAAAAATAATAACTTTTTAAGCCCTGTCCTAGACACAATGAATATGAAAGCCCCCTGGCAGTTTGAACCTCCCCATTATAGCTAGAGATCTTAAAATGTTAATCTCATTATGTCATTCCTTTAAAATGTTAAGATTTTCTTCAAGATAATGCCCCAAGCCTTGAATATCAAGTCTTTTATCTCTAGCTTTCATCTCTTTTAATTCATTCCCTCTTTGCCCAACCTTCTCAGTTCCCCTCAAAATGCTTGGCTTTGTCTTTACTCCAGGGCTTTATATATTCTGATCAGTTGCCCGTCCCTTTACCAGCATCCAAACTCCTGTGCTTATCTCAGCTAATGGTTCACTTCCTTTGAGAGCCATCCCTTGACCCCATCCCTAAGACTCTATTATTTTCTGCATCTAGCACTTAATACAGAACATTGTGCTGTAATTGCTTGTTTACCAGCCTATAATGTATTCCCAACACATACTGAGTGAATGCTAAATACATATTAAGCAATCAATAAACAAGAAAGGTAACCACGTCTGGGGGATAGTGCAGTTAATTGTTCTTTACAGAACTCAAAATTAGGCTGGGTGCAGCGGCTCACACCTGTAATCCCAGCACTTTGGGAGACAGAGGCGGGCAGATCACGAGGTCAGGAGTTTGAGACTAACCTGGCCATATAGTGAAACACCATATCTACTAAAAACACAAAAATTAGTCGGGCATGCTGATGCGCACCTGTAGTTTCAGCTACTAGGGAGCCTGAATCAGAAGAATCGCTTGAAACCAGGAGGAGGAGGCTGCAGTGAGCCAAGATCATGCCACTGCACTCCAGCCTGGGCAACAGAGTGAGACTACACCTCCAAAAAAAAAAGAACTCAAAATTCTGGAGAAGTCCATGAGCCTCTCCCATTATTCTGACCATTGGTAAATGTATAAACCCTCCCCTCATTTTAAGAGCTTTACTAATAATTTAGACATAAGAAGAATATAGGACAGCTACAAAGGCTAAGAAATCATACAGTTATAAAACAAAGAATATTTTGTGAAGACAATAAACTTGAAGTTCTGTTTAGGCTCAGGCTTCCTTTTATTCCTCAGAGTAGTTTATTTTAACTCGATCTCCAGTCATATATTTCCAATTGCTTTTGATGTCCACTTGCAGGTCTCTCAAAGTGTTTAACACACAACAGCTACAATACTGAAATCATCTTCTTGCTGCTCCTCCTATTTCTGCTAACTCACAGAATTGCAGTAGCCAAAAACAATATGGCCATTATAAGCAAGAGTCACCACACATTCAGGTCAAAAACCTTAGACTTATGTCGACAAAAAGAGTCAAACCCTGTAAAATATTTGAAGAGATTTATTCTAGGATAGATTTATGCTGGAATAGAGAAGTTTAATTCTAAAAAGGGTGGTCAGCGGAAGCTTCATTGCTAAAGTATATGTGAGCAAAGATTTGAATGAGTGAGGCGCCATTATATACAGTTAACTGGAGGAAGAGCATTTAAGACCAAATGAATAGTAGGTATAAAGTTGGGATCAAAGCTCTACCTTTGAGAAACAGCAAGGAGGCCTGTGTGGATCACCTAGCAGGTGAGAGGAAGACAAGATTAAACACAAGATAATAGGGTGGGCAAGGGGACAGATTGAGTAGGGCTTACAGATCCTAAGATTCCTTTTAAAAAGCATTTTAGCTTTTTACTCTGAGCGAAAACTAAAAGTTACAGACGGGTTTTGAGAAAAGGAATAAAAGATCACTCTGGCTACCTATTGGGACAGAATTGTCGGGGAGCAAAGGCAGAAGCAAGAAGTTCATTTGCGTAGCTACTGTGATAATCCAATTCCAGCACTTTAGGAGGCCGAGGTGGGCGGATCACTTGAGGTTAGGAGTTCACGACCAGCCTGGCCAACATGGTGAAACCCTGTCTCTACTAAAAATACAAAAATTGGCCAGGTGGTATGGTGGATGCCTGTAGTCCCAGCTACTCGGGAGGCTGAGGCAGGAGAATTGCCCGAACCCAGGAGGCGGAGGTTGCAGTGAGCCGCGACCACGCCACTGCACTCTAGCCTAGGAGACAGAACAAGACTCTCATCTTGGAAAAAAAGAAAAAGGAAGAAAAGAAAATCAGTAAATTGATTTAGAGCATTTTAAATCTGAGACTGTTATTATCACATCCAAGAGGAAACATCAAGTAGGTGTCCGGAGACTGAATTCAGGGAAGAGTTATAGACTAAGTAAGTCATTTTAAAACACTTTGGTGGAGGCTGTCAAAATCTATAAGAATAACCAAACAACAATATCAATTTTACCTCATAAAATATAACTGGAGTGAGTATTACCTGATATGACAGTGCCCCTCATCATTCCTGAGTAGCTACATTTTACTATGAAAAAGGTAAGGTTTCCATCACCATATCTTCTAGAACTAGACAAGATAGAGAAGAATGGGAGCATTATTCTCCCACACGTCTACAATTCCGAAGTGAGGCAACCAACAGGATATAGGCAAAGGCCCCAAAGTGCAGCTGTACTGTCACGTGACCAAAGATAAGAGTCATTTTGGAGTGCTTTTAAGAACGTATTTCTAAAATGCTTTTCAAAAGGTCTGGGTCTTTTACCTCCGCCAAAGGATACGAAAATGTCTGCTTTAAAATACATCACTTGAGAAAGGGAAGAGGATACAAGATCCCAACTAATGAAAACTTTTTTTTTTTTGAGACAGAGTCTCACTCTGTCTTCAGGCTACAGTGCAGTGGCGTGATCTCGGCTCACTGCAACCTCTACTTCCCAGGTTCAAGAGATTATCCTGCCTCAGCCTCCCAAGTAGCTGGGATTACAGGCACGCACCACCATGCCCAGTTAATTTTTGTACTTTTAGTAGAGATGGATTTCACCATGTTGGCCAGGATGGTCTCGATCTCTTGACCTCGTGATCTGCCTGCCTCAGCCTCCTAAAGTGCTGGGATTACAGGTGTGAACCACTGTGCCAGGCATGAAAACTTTCTGAAAGTCTACTTTTTGTCTAATAAACCTATGGAAATATTTCAAATGAGCCTATCCTCATGTGGAACATGAAACTGCATTTATTCATTCAACATATGATTATTGAGTACCTACTATGTGCCATGAACTCTTCTAAGTCCTGAAGACACAGGACTGAAAGAAAGAAAACAAAAACAAAAGAAAAACCTCCCGTGAAGAAAAGTACTTTTTAAAGACAGAGTGAGCCAGCTGGTGCCCAGTGCCATGGAGAAAAAAGTGAGGGCACAGTAGGGGTGGGGATGGTGCAAGAACTGGAATGTTAAATAGGATGGTTAGGGAAGGCCTCCTTGAGGTGCTGAAAACAGTTGTGAAGAATGAATGAGTAGTTTTCCATCTTTTTTGTGCCTGAACACAACTGAGATTTAGTTATATGGAATGAAACACCTAGAGATAAGCTAAATATTAAAAAGACCAACTGTTAGGCCGGGCATAGTAGCTCATGCCTCTAATCCCAGCACTTTGGGAGGCCGAGGCAGGTGGATCACCTGAGGTCAGGAGTTCGAGACCAGCTTGACCAACATCGTGAAACCCTGTCTCTACTAAATACAAAAAATCACTCGGGAGTGGTGGCACGCACGTGTAATCCCAGCTACTTGGGTGGCTGAGGCAGGAGAATCACCTGAACCCGGGAGGTGGAGGTTTCAGTGAACCAAGATTGAGCCATTGTACTCCAGCCTATGCAACAAGAGCAAGAAACTCTGTCCCAAAAAAAAAAAAAAAAAAAAAAAAAAAAAGAAAAAAAAAAAAGGCTGAGCATAGTGGCACATGCCTGTAATCCCAGCATTTTGGGAGGCCGAGGCAGGTGGATCACCTGAGGTCGGGAGCTCGAGACCAGCCTAGACAACATGGTGAAACCCCGTCTCTACTACAAATACAAAAAAAAAAAAAAAAAAAATTAGCCGGGCCTGGTGGTGGGCACCTATAGTCTCAACTACTCAGGAGGCTGAGGCAGAAGAAGCGCTTGAACCCAGTGAGCCAAGATTGTGCCACTGCACTCCAGCCTGGGTGACACAGCAAGACTTCCGTCAATCAAACTGAATTAATATCTAAAAAATCAAAATGAAACTGATAAAACAGATCCTTAAGAAGCAGATGTCTGTAACTCATGAGAAATAGGTGGAGCCTTCAGAGAGTAATTCAAATTATCTAGGTAAAAGGGACTGGAAAGTGAAGACATTCCAAAAGGTAGAGAAAGTAGAAAGCCCAACAGCACAGACAACTGACGTTCTAAGAACTCCATGAAAAGCCACAGGTCGGGCCCGGTGGCTTATGCCTGTAATTCCAATACTTTGGGAGGCAGAGCTGGGCAAATTGCTTGAACTCACAAGTTTGAGACCAGCCTGGGAAACATGGTGAAGCCCCATCTCTATTAAAAATACAACAAATGAGCCAGGCATGGTAGCTCACACCTGTAATCCCAGCACTTTGGGAGGATCACTTGAGACCAGCCTGGCGTCTCTACTAAAAATACAAAGCTAGGCATGGTGGCAGGAGCCTGTAATCCCAGCTACTTGGGAGGCTGAGGCACGAGAACTGCTTGAACCCAGAAAGCGGAGGTTGCAGTGAGCCGAGGTAACACCACCGCACTCCAGCCTGGACAACAAAGCGAGACTCTGTCTCAAAACAAACAAACAAAAAGGCTGGACGTTGAGTCACACCTATAATCCCAGCTGAAGTGGGTGGATCATGAGGTCAGGAGTTCAAGATCAGCCTGACCAACATGGTGAAACCCCATCTCTACTAAAATACAAAAGTTAGCCAGGCGTGGTAGTACGTGCCTGTAATCCCAGCTACTTGGGAGGCTGAGGCAGGAGAATCACTTGAGGCTGGGAGGCAGGGGTTGCAGTGAGCCGAGATCACACCACTGCACTAAGTTCTGGGTTACAGAGCCAGATTCCATCTCAAAAATAAATAAATAAGGCCAGGAGCACTCCAGTGAAACTCCATCTCAAAAAACAACTAAAACAACTATAGATATTGCTAAATTGCTCTCCCAAAGGTAGTACAAAGTTGCTGCCAACAACATATGAAAGTACCTATTTCTCCACAATCCCACCAACAGAGTAACAACCATCTTTAATTTCTGCTCATCTCATGAGCAAAATAATGAATTCCTTAATCTGCACTTCCCAGAAGACTTCAGTGGGGCTGTGCATCTTGTGTTGACTGGCTATCCTCATCTCCTTTTCTGTGAAGCATCTATATTCATGTGTTCACTTTCCTATCAGATTATCATTACTGATTTGTAGTTCTTTTCAAGTTGGGTCACGAATTAATGTTCTAGCATGCTTCAAACATTTTTAAAGTATCTTCTACTATGTTTCAAATTTTATACAGTCAATGTAGAGGCTGGAAAACAGGGTGTCCTTTATAGTATCTAGATTTCGTATCTTGTTTTAGAAAGCTTTTCCTGCTCCCGAGATTATAAAATTATTCTCCTATATTTTCTACTAATACTTCCAGAGTTTTTGGCTTTTACATTTAGCTGTTTAATTCATGCATTTAGATTTTTTTTTCTTTTGGTGTGAAGTGAAAATTAAACCAAATATTGAATATTCCATACTTTTTCTATAATTTGAAATGCCACCTTTTGTCATATAAAGTCCCACACATTTATTAATCCATTTCTGTGTTCTCCATTCTGTTCCACTGATCTATTTTCTATTCCTGAACCACTACAACGCTGTTTTAATTACTGTGGTATGCAACAGCTTTCTATAGTGCCATTTTTCAAACTTCCCTGTCCCTCCCTAAAAACACACTACTGCCAGGTGCAGTGGCTTATGCCTGTAATCCCAGCACTTTGGGAGACCGAGGCAGGCGAATCACCTGAGGTCAGGAGTTCAAGACTAGCCTGGCCAACATGGCAAAACTCTGTCTCTACTAAAAATACAAAAATTAGCCAGGTGTGGTGGTGCATGCCTGTAATCCCAGCTACTCGGGAGGCTGAGGCAGGAGAATGGCGTGAACCCGGGAGGCGGAGCTTACAGTGAGCCTAGATCACGCCCCTGCACTCCAGCCTGGGCGACAGAGCAAGACTCCGTCTAAAAAAGAAAAAAAAAGAAAAAAAAAAGATCCATTTGAGTATTAAAAACAATAGCTACTTCCTATTGTCAAACTAGACTGATGACCTTTCTTACACTTATAGAAGTGAGATTAAAACAAATCAAAACCAAAATTAAAAGCTCAATCACAGAAGTACACTCCAGTTTCGGGACATTCAATGCAACAGAGTGCAAAGTCACAGTCAGGAGAGGAGCCGCGTTTCCTTCAGTCTGGAAAAAGCCACCAAGTTCTACCAAGAAACCAAATGAATACCCCACTTGACTTTTTTTCTTCATCAAACTTCCCAGTCAAAAAGTATTTATCCCATCATCACACTTCAAATATATAAGTGCTTCATGTAAATGCACTTATGCAGTACAATAACACTTCACCTGAGTAGGTAACTCCGTGACTTACAAAGCAATTTCATTTTCGTATCTGATTTCATCATCACAAATACCCCCATAAAGGCAGCTTGCTATTATTTACAAATTCCAAATGAAAATGAACAGAAAATTATAAATAATCACTTGCTCAACATCATTAAAAAGTCTCTGATTTCCAACCCAATGCTCTTTTTACATTTCAACACGCTGGCAATATGAACCAGAAGTAAGATTTTGTAAGATTTTAAAAGAATAGTGATTTAGATAAGTACTGAAAAAAAAAAAAAAAAAAAAAAAGATTTCAGGCTTCCTGTGATGACAGAAAAAAAAAAACTTAACTCACACTTCTTATTTTCTAATACTTCCTCAGGTAATTCAAGAGCTTTCCACACATTAAATGCCCTTTGGGGAAAAAAATCCCTTTATTCATCACTTAATTGTAATCCTTCCCATATTATAGGGCTGAATTTAATCTTAGAACTCAAATTGAGAGAAAATACGGCCAAGTTTATCTGGTACAATACATTGCAAACGACCTTTGAAACCAAGTGTTTTAGCCTAGTTAAAATTATGGAACTGTCAGGAAGGAAATGTGTGAAAATGTAATCCTTTATCACTGACAATACTGCAACTTCCTCATCTTCACCACAAAGAAACAAACATAATTCAGCCTCCAACAGTTCTGCATTGTTAGATGAGTCTGCATTTTTTGTTTAAAGTACCTTGGGCTTAACAGGCCTTGCTGCTGTGTTCATGTTCTTAACATGTTCAAAAACGACTACTTCCATGATTTTAGCAGTTCATATACACCTAATTTTTTAAAGTCTTTCTTTATCTTGAATAAGAATATAATTATACAACCCATACAACAACACACTGTGGAAGGAGTTAGTAAATCAGACACGTTAATCAATTTGGAATTTTTCTTATGCCCTGTGAATAGACCCAAAGCCTAATAACATATTGAGCCAACTCAGTACACAGAATATACAAAATTATAAGATAAAAAAATATTGAAAAGAAACTGACATTTGCAGTAGGCAAGCTCCAAAGAAGGCAACGTAAGAAAATAAAGTATGAACACCGTAACCTGAAAAACAACAGTGTTAAAAGTGTTTTTTCTAAAACACTTGAATAGATTTTTTTTTAATCAAGTGTCAACTGACACTTGGCGTTAAGGTAAACCCCCTTAATTTTTAAGAGGCAGATAGTAGCAAAAAAAATGTACTGTATATTAATATGGAAAAACAATGTAGCCCTTTACAACAGAAAACAAAATGTGGACTAACGATTGATTACACTATTTACCAGTCCATATCCAATATAACCATAACAAAAAATAAAACAAAAACAGACATAAGCCAAAATATCAAACATATAAAACATGGTACTCAAAGTGATTCAATGTTAACAAGTTTAAGATTGTCCAGCCTTAAGTGAAGAAAAGCTAAGCACTTTTGCCTCTGATTTCACTGTACAAGGTGAAAAGAAACCAGATCAAAAGATGGGATGCATAGGCCAGACATGGAGTTCTCATGCCTGTATCCAACCCTGGGAGACTAAGGCAGGAAAATCGCTTGAACCCAGGAGTTCAGAGACCAGCCTGGGCAACATAGCAAGACCCTGCTTCTATATAACATTTTAAAATTAGGGCCGGGCGCGGTGGCTCACACCTGTAATCCCAGCACTTTGGGAGGCCCAGGCAAGTGGATCACAAGTTCAGGAGATCGAGACCATCCTGGCCATCATGGTGAAATCCAACCTCTACTAAAAATACAAAAATTAGCCAGGCATGGTGGTGTGTGCCTGTAATCTCAGCTACTCGGGACGCTGACGCCAAGAGAATTGCTTGAACCTGGGAGGTGGAGGTTACAGTGAGCTGAGATCACGCCTGGGTGACAGAGTGAGACTCCATCTCAAAGAAAAAAAAAGAAAAAACTTAAAAAATTAGGCTGGGTACAGTGGCTCACACCTGTAATCCCAGCACTTTGGGAGGCCAAGGTGGACAGATCACTTGAGGCCAGGACTTCACAACCAGCCTGGCCAACATGGCAAAATCCAGTCTCTACTAAAAATACAAAAATTAGGTCGGGGCAGTGGTTCACACCTGTAATCCCAGCACTTTGGGAGGCCGAGGCGGGTGGACCACCAGAGGTCGGGAGTTCGAGACCAGCCTGACCAACATGGAAAAACTCTGTCTCTACTAAAAATACAAAATTAGCCGGGCGTGGTGGCGCATGCCTGTAATCCCAGCTACTCAGGAAACTGAGACGGAAGAATCACTTGAACCCAGGGGGCGGAGGTTGCGGTGAGCTAAGATCTTGCCACAGCACTCCAGCCTAGGCAACAAGAGCGAAACTCCATCTCAAAAAAAAAAAAAAATTAGAGGGGCATGGTGTCACATGTCTGTAATCCCAGCTACTCGGAGGCTACGGCACAAGAATCATGCTTGAACCCAGCTTGAATCACACTGTAATCCCAGCTACTAGGAGGCAGAGGTTGCAGTGAGCCAAGGCTGAGCTACCATATAATAGAGCAGGATTCTGTCTCAAAAAAAATACATTAAACAGACCTAGGCCTGGTGACATGTGCCTGTGGCCCCAGCTATTTGGGAGGCTGGGTTGGGAGGATCACTTGAGCCCAGAAGACTGCAGTAACTCGTGTCCAGGCCACTGCACTCCAGACTAGGTGACAGAGCAAGACATCTTCTCCAAAAAATAAAATGAGATCTACAAATGCTACTCATTGTCAGATCTGTTATTTTCTTCCAGTCCAACTAATTCATTTATTGTCCCTACTCTCCAAATAATTTACGCTTAAATTAATATAGTCTGCAGATGTAACAACAGGGACTTTGCCTGTGTTTTTTACTGTTACTGCTTATTTGGATTTTTTGAGATAGTCTCATTCTGTCACCCAGGCTAGAGTGCAGTGGCATGATCTTGGCTCACTGCAACTTCTGCCTCCCAGGTTCAAGCGATTCTACTGCCTCAGCCTCCCAAATAGCTGGGATTACAGGCACCTGCCACCACGCCCGGCTAATTTTTGTATTTTTAGTCAAGATGGGGTTTTAGCCGGGCGCGGTGGCTCACGCCTGTAATCCCAGCACTTTGGGAGGGTGAGGCGGGCGGATCACGAGGTCAGGAGATCGAGATCATAGTGAAACCCTGTCTCTACTAAAAATACAAAAAATTGGCTGGGCGCGGTGGCTCAAGCCTGCAATCCCAGCACTTTGGGAGGCCGAGATGGGCGGATCACGAGGTCAGGAGATCGAGACCATCCTGGCTAACACGGTGAAACCCCGTCTCTACTAAAAACATAAAAAATGAGCCGGGCGTGGTGGCGGCGCCTCTGGTCCCAGCTACTCGGGAGGCTGAGGCAGGAGAATGGCGGGAACCCGGGAGGCGGAGCTTGCAGTGAGCTGAGATCCGGCCACTGCACTCCAGCCTGGGCGACAGAGCGAGACTCCGTCTCAAAAAAAAAAAAAAAAAAGACGGGTTTTTGCCATGTTGGCCAGGCTGGTCTTGAAGTCCTGACCTCAAGTGATCTGCCTGCCTTGGCTTCCCAAAGTCCTGGGATTACAGGCATAAACCACCGCAGTAGGCCCTTATTTTCTTTTTAAAGTAATGTTCACAGAGTCCATAACTGGAATTGCTGCCTTTTTTTTTTTTTTTTTTGCATAAGGGGGGTGCTTTCCACTAGAAAGTGAAAAAAATGATATACAAACTCTCAAAGTGCTGTTAATACTTGCATCCTTTTTTAAAAGTTTTTTCTACAGAAAACTTGAAAAGTACAGGAAAGTACAAGAAAAATCATTTCTAGTTTCACTATCTACACTTTCATAAGTGTGAATAGCCTTTATTTCTTTTCTGGTTTTTTTTTTTTTGGTTTTTGGTTTTTTGTTTTTTTTTTGAGATAGTCTCACTGTGTCACCCAGATTGGAGTGCAGTGGCCAGATCTTGGCTCACTGCAACCTCCACCTCCGGGTTCAAGTAATTCTCCTGCCTCAGCCTCCCAAGTAGCTGGGATTACAGGCGCACGCCACCACGCCCAGCTAATTCTTGTATTTTTAGTAGAGACAGGTTTTCACCTTGTTGTCCAGGCTGGTCTCGAACTCCTGACCTCAGGTGATCCACCTGTATGGGCCTCCCAAAGTGCTGGGATTACAGGCATGAGCCACCGTTCTGGGCCCTTTAAGTCATTTCTAAAAGAATTATGTTCACTTTTTGTTCCATGGTTTACAAAATTGCAATTACACTATTTTCTAAATGGTTTTCATATAAGAACAAGTATTTCCCACACCTTTAAATTGTATTTGGGCTGATTTTTAATACTTTTTTGATTGAAATTCCGTCCTTAGCGTAAAAGGTTAAAAATTATGAATTAAGGCTGGGCGCGGGGGTTCACGCCTGTAATCCCAGCACTTTGGGAGGCCGAAGCCGGCGGATCACGAGGTCAGGAGTTCGAGACCAGCCTGGCCAACATGGTGAGACCCCCGTCTCTACTAAAAATACAAAAATTAGCCAGGCGTGGTGGCGGGCACCTGTAATCCCAGATACTCGGGAGGCTGAGGCAGGAGAATCGCTTGAAACCGGAAGGCAGAGGTTGCAGTGAGCCGAGATCGCGCCACTGCACTCCAGCCTGGGCAACAAGAGCGAAAGCCCGTCTCAAAAAAAAAAAAAAATTATGCATAAAAATAATACCCTCACCATCTCCATCTTCCGCTATATGACCTGAGCTCAGAAAACAACAGTAAACCATTCACATTGGGTGTGTGTGATAAATACCCAGAGACGTGTGGGGCCCAATAAGATTCTAATCTTAAAAGATACGATGCGTTAATTGCGACATTTCAAGCACTAACCTGTAGACTGGAGGAGACAAATCTAAAATTCATAGTACTATAGTTAGCTATTCTAGCTACAAGAATTCCCCACTGTGTTTTTCAATAAAAGTAGAGCAGAACAGTACACATCTCATCACTCAACAAAATACCTTACTTGGAGCTCCCAATAGTGCTAAACATAACGCGTACAAGGCACTGCATAAGGCAGCTGCTAATGAGGACAAATCGGTTAGGAAGACCAAAGCTAAAGGAGGCCAGTGAGTTGGAGAAGGGTATGGAGAGGTATTTGATCATCATCAGGCTGGCGTGCCAGCGGAAGTAGCCGGGCATTATTTAATATTTAATCTTTCTATTCCTGACATCACGGGGGCTCAAACGTCATCAAAAGACAGGCTGGCATTAAACCCGGCAGGGTGACGCACATAACATCTTACCATATGGATTTTCATCAGTCCAGACCGACCAGCACCTCAGAGCCTGCCCAGTGAAGGAAGGAGGGTGCCCCAGGCCGTCCGCTCTCCCACTGTTGGCGCGCAGCTCAGTATAGCACACGGGGTTTGGAGGCTGCAAGACCACCGGACCGGATGCCCCAGGGGCCAGCTCGGGCCTCCGGGACTGTGGACTCGCGCACGGCCCGAGGAGGTCGCCCGTGCGGCCGCTGACGCCAGGCGTCAAGTCCCCGCCCGAGCAGCCCCAGCCTAGGAGGCGGACCACGCCACTGCTCCTCTACGGAGCCGAAGGTGTCGGCCAGGGACTCAGACAGTCGGCACAAACCCCCTCCCGGGGTCTAAGCCCTCCTAGTACAGTACCTGAAGGGGCAACGCCACCTCCGCCCAATTGTGCTGGCTGCCCCAGTGGCGGCGGTCACAGCTCGGGCGCCAATGACGCCTCTTATAAAAACAACAACCTGCTCGCAGGCGTCTGCAGCCCACAGGCGGTGACCGGCTGGGGGCCGCAGTGCATGCCGTGACGCGTAGTCCCGTTTGCGCCTCCTGCCAGGCACCGGTGAAGAGAAGAACTACCACTCCCGAAGAGGAGCGCAGGGCGCCGCCGGGCGGCTGCAGGAAGCTGGGCCGGGCGGCCGCAGATCCCCACAACATCCGGGAGCCGGCGACCACTTCCAGTTGCTATGGATACGAGTTGCAACCTCCAGAAAGGATTCGTGGTTTCACCGGGAAAACAACTCCCCGGATTAAACGGATAGGTTTACACATACTGATCCACCCAGCTATTCATCTTCTATTTGCTGCTTTAATTGGGTTGCGGTTAAAACGCCACGTCCCTAGGCGTTCACCGGCTTTCTTGCCATCTACTGCATGCAAACTGACTTTGCCGAAAAAATTAACAAAGAAAATAGCGAAAATGACAGACCGCGACTGGGTGAGTTTAGGCAGAGGGATAGATGTTTGGGAATGTTGGTATTCGTTGGTATAATTTGAGGCACCACCTACTCCTACCAATCCCAACCCCACAACCCCGAAAAACACTTTACAAGGCAGCTACTGAGCTTTTTCATTTACACATGTAAATGTACGTTTCCTTAAATCCGAATAGCCTCTAAAGGTGTAAAGACCATCGGGATTGTATGCACTCATACCCTACTGCAAACTGTTAGTGATGGTTTTGAACAAGAAAAACGTACTTTGTTAATTGTATACTTAAATTGTACTTTGTCAAAGAAGGGAGTTGTTTTAAAAAAGGATATGGTGACCGGGCGCGGGGCTCACGCCTGCAATCCCAGTAATTTGGGAGGCCGAGGCGGGTGGATCACCTGAGGTCAGGAGTTCGAGACCAGCCGGACCTACATGATGAAACTCCGTCTCTACTAAATACAAAAAATTAGCCGGGAGAGATGGCGCGCGCCTGTAATCCTAGCTACTTGGGAGGCTGAGGCAGGAGAATCGCTTGAACCTGGGAGGCAGAGGTTGCAGTGAGATGAGACTGCGCCACTGAACTGCAGCCAGGGCAACAAGAGCGAAAGATATCTTACATTTATATTCACTCTTTACAGAAGCAATGAAAAGTTTAGGTTTCATTCTCTGTCCCCTAATTGTGGTAAAAGTAAATCAATAAATGAAAAAATAAATAATAAACGTAAACATTAGCAAGGAAGATGGTGGGCCTGAGCAGAGACAAAAGAGTGCCTCAAAATTAGACCTTTTTTATTTTTGCTTTTCTATTAACTATATTTAACATCAACAGTGACATCAAAAAAATCTTAATTTTATAGTTACAGCTTCTGCGATGGGCATTATTAACTAATGACTTGTTTTCATTTATCTTTTTAAGTATATATTTATCTATACCGAAGGACTTCAAAAAGTCAAGGTGGTCTGGCTTTCTCTAACTTTAACTGAAAATTAAATTACTAAGAAAGCTAATACCAGCTACTGGTAGATTTTTATACCTTTCAAGCCACTTTCACAGGCCAATTTTAAGATGTAATTTCTTCTGTAAAATTATTTACAATTTTAACCTTTTTATCATTTAATAAAAGTTGTTGACATATGTGGCAGATAATTTAAACTCATCCTTTTATCATTCTTTGTATTGGCTGTTTGTTTCGTTCTTAATTGTAGTCAATTTGAACTCCACATTTTAAGAATATCAGGTTTGAAGAAGGTGAAACCCAAATAAGAAAACTGCAGTGGTTGTCTATGATGTAAAGTATAAAGCAATGGGCCTTTTGTTTCAGAATCTATAAACATTTGTGAATTATCCTGGAAATCTAAAAAAATTTTAATTTAGGATTTAACTTTTCCAGATTTTGCGGTACTAATTATGCCAACAAAGTTTATCAGCTAATTTGTCTTCTGTTTTGACTAGATTTCATTTTCTGCATTATGTTTTGAGCCAAAGCTGATTGGAATTCTAGAACCAGTAGTTAAGGAAGGTCATTTGATGACAAAAAGAGTTCTCAGCTGGGCGCTGTGGCTCACGCCTATAATCCCAGCATTTAGGACCCAGTATTTTGGGAGGCCGATGCAGGCGAATCACCTGAGGACAGGAGTTCGAGACCAGCCTGACCAACATGCAGAAACCCCATCTCTACTAAACATACAAAATTAGCTGGGTGTGGTGACGCATGCCTATAATCCCAGCTACCTGGGAGGCTGAGGCAAGAGAATCACTTGAACCGGGGAGGTGGAGGTTGCAGTGAGCCAAGATCATGCCATTGCACTCCAGCCTAGGCAACAAGAGTGAAACTCCATCTCAAAAAAAAAAAAGAGTTCTCAGTGACTGAAGGAGATAGTATTAATAACAACAACAAATCTACAAGTTGCCCTGGGCAACCTGCTTAGGTGCCCATAAAAGTAAATTACAGTGGTACTTTTCCCCACAAGTCACAGGGCCGCCACCTTCTACCTATAAAGCTTTCCCCTGTGCTGAGGAAACCTAGAAAATTGGAGAAAAGCTGATCAGTTGAGATACCATCAAAATTTTATGATTCTTATGATTTACTATTATCCAGTATCTGTGTTGTTAATATTTAAAACAAATTAATAAGCAGTATCAAAAAGAATAAACAGCAAGATCTGATGAGAATAACATTGATGACGCTTAGTGAACCTGAGTTCTATTTCCAGCTTTGCCAACTACAAACGTATGAGTATTAAGTGAATATTAGCAAACCATATTTGCTAATATAAGGTGTTATTAACCTGTAAATTTCAGAACTGATTCTGGAAGATCATACATTGAGGTAAACCTGCAAAAAAGAAAATAATAAAATCTGGTGAGGCCTGGTGGCTCATGACTGTAGTCCCAGCACTTTGGAAAGCCGAGGCAGGCAGATCATCTGAGGTCAGGAGTTCAAGAACAGCCTGACCAACATGGTGAAACCCCATTTCTACTAAAAACACAAAAATTAGCCAGGTGTGTTGGCAGGCACCTGTAGTCCCAGCTACTCTGGAGGCTGAGGCAGGGGAATCACTTGAACCTGGGACACAGAGGTTACAATGAGCTGAGACTACACCACTGCACTCCAGCCTAGACGACAGAGCAAAACTCCATCTCAAAAAATAAAATAAAATAGTGATAAAAATTGATTTCATTTGGCCAGGCGCGGTGGCTCACACCTGTAATCCCAACATTTTGGGAAGCCGAGGCAGGTGGATCACTTGGTCAGGAGTCCAAGACCAGCCTGGCCATCATGGTGAACCCCCATCTCTACTAAAAATACAAAAATTAGGCTGGGAGGTAGTTCACACTTGTAATTCCAGCACTTTGGGAGGCTGAGGCGGGCGGATCACCTGAGGTTGGGAGTTCAAGACCAGGCTGACTAACATGGAGAAACCCCATCTCTACTAAAAATACAAAATTAGCTGGGCATGGTGGTACATGCCTGTAATCCCAGCTACTTGGGAGGCTGAGGCAGGAGAATTGCTTGAACCCGGGAGGCGGAGGTTGCAGTGAGCCAAGATTGCACCATTGCAGTCCAGCCTGGATGACAGAGCGAGACTCTGTCTCAAAAAAGAAACACACAAAACAAAACAAACAAATCTGCTCCATCTCCATGCTACCACCTACTATATATTGTCATCATTACTCACATGGACTATTGCAGCTCCTCACCACATTCACACAGGCCCTAACAACAGCCAAAGTAATTTTACTAGAATTATATTACATCATGTCACACCTCTCCTTAAAACCCTTCAATAGCTTTCCATTGCTTTTACAATAAAGGTTCAGATTTTAAACACAGTCAACAAAACCCTGAGAGATCTGACCCCTGGCTCTCTATTCTGATCTCATGACATTTTCACCCTAATTTATTTGACTTGCCATACTTTGTCCCCACCTCTATCTTTTACTTCCTTGCTTTATAGTCAATCTTAGATTGAATGGTACTTCATTGGCATGGCTTTCCCTAACCCCCAGCACTAGATTAGAACCCCCATTGTGTCTCCATTAATATGTTGTATTTTTTTTCTTCATAGCAGTTATCACAATTGTAATTATTCAGTTAGCTGTGTAATTAGTTGCTTAATGGCTGCCCACATACCCAGGCTAACCCTGGATGTTTATCTTTTTCCTTTTTCACTCTAAAATAAAGCTGTACTTCCTCTTCTAACTATGACTTTTCAGATTTTCCCTATGATTTACAGACTTTTCAATAAATTCTCATAGTTGTAGTACAGAATGTTTAAAAAGCTACCTTATGCATATTTTTGACAAGTTCACTCTGTGTACAGGTGTATGTGATTTTAAGGGTAGTCTTCAATGTCAAGAGAAGAGACCACCAAACAGGCTTTGTGTGAGCAATAAAGCTTTTTAATCACCTGGGTGCAGGCGGGCTGAGTCCGCGATCGGAGATAGGGGTGGGGCCGTTTTATAGGATTTGGGTTGGTAATGGAAAATTACAGACAAAGGGGGTTATTCTCTGGCGGGCAGGGGTGGGGGTCACAAGGTGCTCAGTGGGGGAGGTTCTGAGCCAGGAGAGTGAATGTCACAAGGTAATGTCATCAGTTAAGGCAGGAACCGGCCATTTTCACTTCTTTTGTGATTCTTCACTTGCTTCGGGCCATTTTCACTTCTTTTGTGGTTCTTCACTTGCTTCAGGCCATGTGGATGTATACGTGCAGGTCACAGGGGATATGATGGCTTAGCTTGGACTCAGAGGCCTGACATTCAATCCCCTCAAGAGAACAGAATTTCTAAAAAAGGGAAGTGGGTGGGACTGAATTTTATTTTATTTTTTTCAGAACTTTAAAATGGAGAATGATTTTATATGTTTGTTTTTTAGGACAAGAAAAGTACTTCACTTTCAAATTTAGACACAGAAATGAAATCTGAACAACTGCCTCCTTGTGTGAACCCTGGCAATCCTGTGTTTTCATGTATGTTGGATCCGAAGACACTCCAGACAGCCACCTCACTATCAAAACCTCAGATGATTATGTATAAAACCAATTCAAGTCATTATGGTGAATTTCTACCTATGCCACAGTTTTTCCCCTGCAAATATACTCCAAAGGAGCAAGTATTTTCAAGCCATATCAGAGCAACTGGATTTTATCAAAATAACACTCTAAATACTGCACCTGACAGAACCAGAACTCTTGATTTTCCTAATATTCAACACACTCTATGAAAATACATTTCTTTGTATATTGAAAAGAAAATATACTCGGGAAAAATGAGTGTTAAATCTAAGGGTAGAATACCTAATTGAGATAAAAAGTTTATAATCAATTTTTAAAATAAGTTAAATAAAGTATTTCAACTGATAACTGAATGACAATGACTTTTTAAATGAAAATATGTTCAAAATAGCAAAATAAAAGGTAGCAAGTGTTAGTCCATGTAATCCAAAAGCTTCAAAAGCCTTTCATATTTTATTTACTTATCTATTGAGTCTACTTATCAAGACAGAGGAACACGGGAGCTGTAAGGAAAAAAATGATTTAAGGAAGATTCTGACCAACAATTTCACACTTTGGTTTTTTTTTTTGTTTTTTTTTGTTTTTTTTTGAGATGGAGTCTCACTCTATTGCCCAGGGTGAAGGGCAATGGCGCGATCTTGGCTCACTGCAACCTCCGCCTCCCAGGTTCAAGCGATTCTTCTGCCTCAGCCTCCCGAGTAGCTGGGATTACAGGCACTCGCCACCATGCCCAGCTAATTTTTTGTATTTTTAGTAGAGATGGGGTTTCACCCTGTTAGCTAGGATGGTCTCAATCTCCTGACCTGGTGATCTGCCCACCTCGGCCTCCCAAAGTGCTGAGATTACAGGCGTGAGCCACTGTGCCTGGCCAACACACTTTTATTTTTTATTTTTGGAGACAGGGTTTCACCTTGTCACCCAAGCTGGTATGCAGTGTCATGATCATGGTTCATTGCAACCTTGGACTCCTGGGCTCAAACCATCCCCCACCTCAGCCTCTACTAGCTGGGACTACAGGCAGGAACAACATGCCCCCGGCTAATTTATAGGGGGGGTGGTGTGTGTGTGTAGATGGAGTTTCGCTGTGTTGCCCAGGCTGACCTCAAACTCCTGTCCTTAAGCTGTCATCCTGCCTTGGCCTCCTGAAGTGTTGGGATTACAGGAGTGAGCCATGCTGCCCAGCCAATTTCCCACTTTTAACATAATGTTAGTTCCCACTGCTAGGCTGGTGGAAGAGATAACTTGTAATTTATTGATTCATTCAGCAAATATTTTTTGAACCCTGACTGATGACAGACTGTACTATGCAAATAGAGGTACAGAAATAAAAGACAGTGATTTTTATTGTTTTAATTAACAATATTGGCCATGTGGTGGCTCACACCTGTAATCCCAGCACATTGAGAGGCCGGGGCAGGTGGATCACCTGAGGTCAGGAGTTCAAGACCAGCCTGGCGAACATGGTGAAACCCCATCTCAACTAAGATACAAAAAAATCAGCTGAGCATGGTGGCGGGTGCCTGTAATCCCAGCTACTTTGGGAGGCTGAGGCAGGAGAATCGCTTGAACCCGGGAGGTAGAGGTTGCAGTAAGCCGAGATCACGCCATTGGACTCCAGCCTGTGCAACAAGAGCGAAACTCTGTCTCAAAAAAAAAAAAAATATTTTGGGAGAATGAGATTAGCAAATTAATATGTGATAATTTTTGTAATGTAAAGTAGGCAGTATGCACAGGCCTTTCAGACATAGACAGAATTGCTCAAATTGAGACCAGAGAGATCAGGAGAAGTGACCTAGAGAAGATAAAGCTAAATCAAAGGAAGGTTATTCTAGGGAGAAGAAACTATGGATAAAAGTACAAAGATATGAGACAATGTGGTATATTTTTATAAATGCAATTAATTTTATATATCTTTAACATAGTGTGAGCAGTGGTAGGTGACAGGCTATACAATTCTTTAAAATCTCTGATTCTACTGCACACACAGATTTATTTCAGCTGCCATCTGTTTAAACCATATGTTGATAATTGGGTCTGAATATCTTTCTGGAAAAAAAAATCATTGTTATTTTCCCCTGTTGGTTTTATTTCAGGATATTACCATCAATTAGAAAGAATAAATTTGTGAGTCATTAGGGGATTATAAAAGTTGAATCTTCTAATCATAGAAGTTGCTTGATGTAAGGAAACAGCTCAAACTCTGCAGACTCATCAATTTCTTCCAATTACCCCCAAAACTGATAATTTGGTAATGGCACAATCAAGAAAAATTAATTTTTTTCACTTCCTCAAAACATCAAATAGTGAGGCACTGCACAAGATGTCCAAGTGAATTACGCAATAACGTTTTAGTTTATTAGCCTGTTTTTGCAGTATAAACCATACAAACAATTTTCCCCCTTCACTGTAGGTGCCCAATTCATGGCAAGTGAATTTACCTTTTTATATGTAGAATCTAACCTAAAATTCCTACCTATGGCAGTGGTGCACCGTTGGGTCACTTTTGTTGTTGCTAAAATTCTCAGGATTGGCTGGGCGCTGTGGCTTACGTCTGTAATCCCAGCATTTTGGGCGGGTGGATCACTTGAGGTCAGGAGGTCGAGACCAGCCTAGCCAACATGACGAAACCCAGTCTCTACTAAAAATACAAAAAATTAGCCAGGTATGGTGGCGTGTACCTATAGTCCCAGCTACTTGGGAGGCTGCGGCAGGAGAATCGCTTTAACCCAGGAGGCAGAGGTTGCAGTGAGCCAAGATCATACCACTGCACTGCAGCCTGGGCAACAGAGTGAGATTCTGTCTCAAAAAAAAAAAAAAAAAAAAAAATTCTTAGGATACTCCAGGCACAGTGGCTCACACTTAAAATCCCAGCACTTTTGGGAGGCCAAGGTGGGTGGATTACAGGAAGCCAGGAGTTCGAGACAAACCTGGGCAACATGGTGAGACCACATCTCTATTAAAAATACAAAAACTTAGCCAGGCATGGTGGTGCATGCCTGTAATCCCAGCTACACCAGAGCCCGAGGCAGGAGAATCTCTTCAACCTGGGAAGTGGAGGTTGCAGTGAGCTGAGATCACGCCACTGCACTCCAACCTGGGTGACAGAGGGAGACTTCATCTAAAATAATAATAAAATTGTCAGGATAAATAGCTGAAAATCAAGCATGTCATCTGGAATTTCATTATATACATAGTCATTCAGTGCCTATTAAAGTCCCAGGACTGGCTGGGCATGGTGGCTCATGCCTGTAATCCCAATACTTTGGGAGGCTGAGGCAGGCGGATCACCTGAGGTCAGGAGTTCCAGACCAGCCTGGACCAACATGGAGAAACCCCGTCTCTACTAAAAATACCAAAAAAAATTAGGTGGGCGTGGTGATGCATGCCTGTAATCCAAGCTATTCGGGAGGCTGAGGCAGGAGAATCTCTTGAACCCGGGAGGTGGAGGTTGCAGTGAGCCGATATCATGCCATTGCACTACAGCCTGGGCAACAAGAGGCAAATTCCGTCTCAAAAAAATAATAATAATAATAATAAGGTCCCAGGACTATACTAGGCACTAGAAGCTAGTCCTAATGGAGCTTAGATTCTAATGAATCCCAGCAGGAGGAAACAGACCAAAAAGCATGTATAAATATATATTTTTATATATTTATAAATAAAAATACACATTAATATATACATAAATAACATATATGAATATATATTTACATAGTTACCTATGTTCTATACCTAGTGGTAAGTATTATGGGAAAAAACATAAAATAGAGTTAGGAGGAAAGCGAGTACTTCAGCAAGGAATTACTTTAGGTAGGTTGGAAAGGGAAGGCTTCTGATAAGGTGATGTCTGACCACACCCTCTGAAGGAGGTGAAGAGAATATCTGAGGACAGTCAAGTTGATGTAGGGCAATTGAATATACAAGTTGAATTCAAGAGAGAAGTCCAAGTTGAAGATAATCAATTTGAACCACACGTTATTTAAAACGATTAAATCAGACAAGACTACAAAGTGTAGGTAAACAGACCTGAGGACTATGCTTTAGGGAAAACCACCATTTAGAGGTCAAGGCAAAGAACAAGAAGAAACAAATGAGATCAAGAAGGAGTGACTAGTGAAGAAAGGAAATTAGAAGACTGTGAGGCCTGGAAGCCAAGCTGGTTTCAAGGAGAGGAACTGGCCCAGCAGTGTGAAATTATCTTGGGAAATAGCATATGAATTGAGAACTGACCTTTGATGAGGCAAAGCAGAGGTCATGGATGACTTCAAACAAAAGTATTTCAACAAGGCCAGGCGGGAAGGCTCACACCTGTAATCCCGGCACTTTGGAAGGCTGAGGTGGGCAGGTGGCCTGAGGTCAGGCGTTTGAGACCAACCTGGCCAACATGGTGAAAACCTGTCTCTACTAAAAATACAAAAATTAGCTGGGCGTGATGGCGGACACCTGTAATTCCAGCTGGGCGTGATGGCGGACACCTGTAATTCCAGCTACTTGGGAGGCTGAGGCAGGAGAATCGCTTGAACCTAGGAGGCAGAGTTTGCAGTGAGCCAAATCACGACATTGCACTCCAGCCAGGGTGACGAGCGAAACTCTGCCTCAAAAATAAATAAATAAATAAGTATTCCTCTCTACAACAAGAAGCGGTAGAGAGGAAAACTTTATTGGAATAAGAAAGAGCCGAAGAACTCAAAACTAATTTTAAGTAATTTTGCTGCACACTGAACAGATAAATGGGGCAATAGCTAGATGTTGAGCCAAAGGTTTCTTGTCGTTTTTTTAAAGATAGGATATAATATAGCATATTTTCTACTCTTTTTGAGTCAGCGTCTCCCTCTGTCACCCAGGCTGGAGTACAATGACACAATCACAGCTCACTGTAACCTCAACCTCAACCTTGACTTCCCCAGCTCAAGCGATTTTCCAACCTCAGCCTCCCAAGTAGCTAGGACTACAGTCATGCACCACCATGCCTGGCTAACTTTTTTTCTATTTTTTGTAGAGATGGGGGTCTCACTATGTTGCTTAGGTTAGTCTTGGACTCCTGGGCTCAAATTATCCTCCCACCTCCTCCCAAGTGCTGGGATTATAGGCGTGACCCACCACCTCCCGAAGTGTTGGGATTATGGGTGTAAACCACCGTGCTGACCAGAGTATTTGTATTCTGATGAGAACACATTTTGAGAACTGCTGACCTACAGCAATCAGATGTAGATAGCTGAAGATAGATGTAGATAGCTGAAGATAGATGTAGATAGCTGAAGATACTAGAGAGTAATGTTAGTCCTTAATATGCACTAAAAAGCTAAAGCAAAGCCAGGGCGGTGGCTCATACCTGCAATGTCAGCACTTTGGGAGGCCAAGGCAGGTGGATCACTTAAGATCAGGAGTGTGAAACCAGCCTGGCCAATTGGTAAAACATTGTCTCTATTAAAAAATACAAAAATAGGCCAGGCACGGTGTCTCACGCCTGTAATCCCAGCACTTTGGGAGGCCAAGGCAGGCAAATCACCTGAGGTCAGGAGTTTTGAGACCAGCCTGGCCAACATGGTGAAAAGCTGTCTCTACTAAAAATACCAAAATTAGCCAGGCTTGGTGGCACATGCCTGTAATCTCAGCTACTCGGGAGGCTGAGGCAGGAGAATCACTTGAACCCAGAAGGCGGAGGTTGCAGTAAGCCTAGATCATGCCACTGCACTCTAGTCTGAGTGACAAAGCAAGACTCCATCACACACACACAAAACAGACTATTAGTTCATGGGGACACCACCCTCTTGAAAAGACTAAAGCTGTTAATACAGAAGTGAGTTAGTTATTGCAGGACTGGGTTAGTTATAAAAGACAGGAGTTCAGCCCCCTTTTCCTTTCCTCTCTTTCTTGCATGCTGTCTTACTATGTGATACCTTCTGCCACGTTATCATATAGCAAGAAGGGCTTCACCAGATGCATGTAGTCCCTCGATCTTGACCTCCCAGCCTCTAGAACCATGAACCAAATAAATCTCTGTCCGTTATAAATTACCTAGTCTGTGGTATTCTGATACAGCAGTGGAAAATGAAGTAAGGCACCTACTTTTTCCCTAGATGGTATGTGCAAAATCCTTTGCCCTTATTTCCCACATGGATGAAATTTGTTGGAAAGCACCTGGCTTGCTAGTGATTAAGAGGTCTCTCCTTGACCAAACTCTAGATAGGCTCCTGTAAACCACTTTTTTGACTAGGCCCCATCCTGGCACCTTGCTCTTCGTCCAGGCTGGAGTACAGTGGCATGATCTCAGCTCACTGCAACCTCTGTCTCCAAGGTTCAAGGGTTCTCCTGCCTCACCCTCCTGAGTAGCTGGGATTATAGGCACGCGACACCACGCCAGGCTAAGTTTTATATTTTCAGTAGAGACAGGGTTTCACCATGTTGGTCAAGCTGGTCTCCATCTCCTGACTTCATGATCCACCTGCCTTAGCCTCCCAAACTGCTGGGATTACAGGCGTGAGACACTGTGCCCGGCTGTACCTTGCTTTTTTTTTTTTTTTTTGAGATGGAGTTTTGTTCTTGTTGCCCAGGCTGGAGTGCAATGGCGCATTCTCGGCTCACCACAACCTTCACCTCCCGGGTTCAAGCAATTCTCCAGGCTCAGCCTCCTGAGTAGCTGGGATTACAGGCATGTGCCACCACAACTGGCTAATTTTGTATTGTTAGTAGAGATGGGGTTTCTCCATGTTGGTCAGGCTGATCTTGAACTCCCGACCTCAGGTGATCCACCCACCTCGGCCTCCCAAAGTGCTGGGATTACAGGCGTGAGCCATCATGCCCAGCCATGTACCTTGCTCCTAAGAGCCCAGTCATGGCAAGAGTCCTGCCAAGTTCCTTTAGCCAGAATCCCCACCATCAATATCTGATCACCCTTGATATTTGACCAGATTCCTCATTCCCTACAACCGCCCCCACCCGCCGCCGGTAATACCTGATCAACCTGGCCTGTCTTCAGCAAGAATCCTATTAGGTCAATCTAACCAAAATTCCTCTATCCCTAATGTTTTCTCTTAGTAATTTTTCATCCACTGACCACCTTCATTACCCAACCTACTCCTTGGCTATAAATCCCTACTTGTCCATGTCATATTTGGAACTGAGCCTAGTTCTTTTTCATTTTTTATTCTCAGACCTCACAGAAATGAAAAGAACTCAGCCTCGTTCCATGCTGAGGTCTCTTTTTCCTTATTATAACAGTTACTGAGTAAAAGCATTGTTTTTTCAGTTTAACTACTGTTCAACTCTGATTTTCATCTGCACTAGGGAACCAAGACAGAATAGGTTTATATAACACTAAACTATTAGACAATATCTCTATATTAGGACTAATATTTTGACCTCTGTCAGCAAAGAGCTAACATGTGGAAAAGAAAGATCATCCCAAACCTGGTCTAGGACAGAACCTTTTGCTTGATATAATTCATAACCTCTTTCTGGGATGTGTTAAATAAAATATATGGAAGGCCACTGATTTGGACTGAACCTCTTGCACTAGTGTAACTCCCCAATGGATTCACCTTGCCTGCTGCCTAGACAGGGCCAATTTATCAAGACAGGGGAACTGCAATAGAGACAGAGTAATTCACACAGAGCCAGCTGTGCAGGAGACCAGCATTTTATTATTAATCAAATCAGACTGCCCAAGCATTTGGGAATCAAGAGTTTTTAAGGACAACTTGGTGGGGGAGGGGAAACCAGTGAGCCAGGAGTGCTGATTGGTTAAGCAGGAGATGAAATCAAAAGAAATTGAAGCTGTCCTCTTACACTGAGTCAGTTCCTGGGTGGGGGTCACAAGATCAGATGAGCCAGTTGATTGATCTGGGTGGTGCCAGCTGATCCAGCAAGTGCAGGGTCTGCAAAATATCTCAAGCACTGATCTTAGGAGCAGTTTAGTGAGGGTCAGAATCTTGTAACTTCCAACGGCATGACTCCTAAACCATAATTTCTAATCTTGTGGCTAATTTCTTAGTCCTACAAAGGCAGTCTAATCCCCAGGCAGGAAGGAAAAGGTTTTGGGAAAAGGTTGTTACCATCTTTGTTTTAAACTATAATCTATAAATGAAGTTCCTCCCAAAGTTAGTTCAGCCTATGCACAGGAAGGAACAAGGACAGCTTAAAGGTTAGAACCAAGATGGAGTCTGTTAGGTTAGCTCTCTTTCACTGTCTCAGTCATTGTCCTGCCTCAGCCTCCCGAGTAGCTGGGATTACAGGTGATTGCCACCATGTCCAGCTAATTTTTCTATTTTTAGAAGATATAGGATTGGCCAGGCTGCTCTTGAACTCCTGACCTCAGGTGATCCGCCCGTCTCAGCCTCCCAAAGTGCTAGGATTATAGGTGTGAGCCACCGAGCCTGGCCCAAAATTTGGTTACTTATCTGATCTCCTGATAAATCATGAGAGAGATGATAGCCAAATCCCCAAACAGGCCCCTTTTAGCTGGCAGGATAGGCAAGTCCCCACTGTTTTAACTCTTGCAAGGAAAGTGATCTGAAGTTACCAGACATCAACCAACCCACTTTTCGTATTATGCTGTTTCTTGTTCCTGCTTGAGCTACCATGTAAATACCAATTGTTTTTGTTACCCCTAAAGGGGTGCTGCCTAGACAGAGCCAATTTATTAAGACACGAAAATGCAATAAAGAGTAATTCATACAGAACCAGCTGTGCGGGAGACCAGAGTTTTGTTTTTGTTTTTTTGTTTTTTTGAGACAGTCTCGCTCCGTCGCCCAGGCTGGAGTGTAGTGGCCCGATCTCGGCTCACTGCAACCTCTGCCTCCTGGGTTCAAGCAATTCTCTGCCTCAGCCTCCTGCCACCACACCCAACTAATTTTTTTTGTTTTTTCAGTAGATATGGGGTTTCACCGTCTTGGCCAGGCTGGACTTGAACTCCTGACCTCGTGATCCACTTGCCTCAGCCTCCCAAAGTGCTGGGATTAGAGGCGTTAGCCACCGCGCCTAACCAGGGAGCGGTTTTGAAAGACAACTTGGTGGGTGAGGGGAAGCCAGTGAGCCAGAAGTGCTCATTGGTTAGAGATGAAATTATAGAGAGTTGGAGCTGTTTTCTTGTGCTGAGTTAAGTTAGTTCCTTGGTGGGCGCCACAAGATTAGATGAGTCAGCTTATTGATTTGGGTGGTGCCAGCTGATTCATTAAGTGCGGGGTCTGCAAAATATCTCAAGCACTGATCTTAGGAGCAGTTTAGGAAGGGTCAGAATTTTGTAGCCTCCAGCAGTATGACTTTTTTTTTTTTTTTTTTGAGATGGAGTTTCGCTCTTGTTGTCCAGGCTGGAGTGTAATGGTGCGATCTCAGCTCACCACAACCTCTGCCTCCCAGGTTCAAGCGATTCTCCTGCCTCAGCCTCCCGAGTAGGGGATTACAGGCAAGCACCACCACGCCCAGCTAATTTTGTATTTTTAGTAGAGACGGGGTTTGTCCATGTTGGGGTCAGGCTGGTCTCGAACTCCCGACCTCAGGTGATCCACCCGACTCGGCCTCCCAGTGCTGGGATTACAGGCGTGAGCCACCGTGCCCAGCCTCCAGCAGTATGACTTCTAAACCATAATTTTTTTGGAGATGGAGTTTCACTCTTGTTGCCCAGGCCGGACAGCAATTGCCCAATCTCCGCTTACTGCAGCCTTCACCTCCCAGGTTTAAGTGATTCTCCTGCCTCAGCCTCCCAAGTAGCTGTGAATTACAAGCACCTGCCACCATGCCCGGCTAATTTTTGTATTTTTAGTAGAGACGGGGTTTCACCATGTTGGCCAGACTGCTCTCTAACTCCTGACCTTAGGTGACCCACCTGCCTCAGCGTCCCAAAGTGCTAATTTTTAACCTTGTGGCTAATGTTAGTCCTACAAAGGCAATTTAGTCCCCAGGCAAGAAGGAGGTCGGCTTTGGGAAAGGGCTATCACTGACTTTGTTTAAACTATAAACTAAGTTTTTTAAAGTTAGTCCTACACCCAGGAATGAACAAGGACAGTTTGGAGGTTAAAAGCAAGATAAATTCAGTTAAGTTAAATCTCTTTCACTGTCTTAATCATAATTTTGCAAAGGTCATTTTATTCTGCTACTTCTAGTAATGTCTCTTCTAAATCTTTACATAAGATGCTGCTTGATTCATGAGTCACTGATAAAGGCCAATTAGATCTTTAAACTAAATTTGTTAGGCCAGCACGGGGGCTCATGCCTGTAATTCCAGCACTTTGGGAGGCCGAGGCGGGCAGATCACTTGAGGTCAGGAGTTTGAAACCAGCCTGGCCAACATGGTAAAACCCAGTCTCTACTAAAAATACAAAATTAGCTGGATGTGGTAGCACGCACCTGTAATCCCAGCTACTTGGAAGGTTGAGGCAGGAGAATTGCTTGAACCCAGGAGACAGAGGTTGCAGTGAGCCAAGATTGCACTGCACTAAAACCTGGGTTACAGAGCCAGACTCCATCTCAAAAATAAATAAATAAGGCCGGGTGCAGTGGCTCACGCCTGTAATCACTGCACTTTGGGAGGCTGAGGCGGGTGGATCACCTGAGGTCAGGAGTTGGAGATCAACCTGGCCAACATGATGAAACTCTGTCTCTACTAAAAATACAAAAAATTAATCAGGCATGGTGGCGCCTGTAATCCGTTACTTGGGAGGCCTGAGGCAGGAGAATCACTTGAACCCGGGAGGCAGAGGTTGCAGTGAGCTGAGACTGGGCCACTGCACTCCAGCCTGGGCAACAAGAGTGAAACATCATCTCATTAAAAAAAAAAAAAAAAGGCCGGGTGCGGAGGTAGCTTACACACCTGTAATCCCAGCACTTTGGGAGGCCAAGGCAGGCGGATCACAAAGTCATAAGATTAAGACCATACTGGGTAACATGGTGAAACCCCGTCTCTACTGAAAATACAAAAAAATTAGCCAGGCATGGTGGCGGGCACCTGTAGTCCCAGCTACACGGGAGGCTGAGGCAGGAGAATCGCCTGAACCCGGGAGGTGGAGCTTGCAGTGAACCGAGATCATACCACTGCACTCCAGCCTGGGCTACAGAGCGATACTCTGCCTCAAAAAAAAAAAGACAAAAAAAAAGTTGGATGTGGTTGCGGGCACCTGTAATCTCAGCTACTAGGGAGGCTGAGGAAGGAGAATCACTTGAATTTGGGAGGAGGAGGTTGCAGTGAGCCGAGATTGTGCCACTGCACTCCAGCCTGGGCAACAGAGGGAGGCTCCATCTCAAAAACAAAACAAAACAAAACAAAACAAAAAAAACCTTTAAAATTTAATTAGAGAATTACAATAACTACATACAAAAGGGAAGCTGTGCTATTGTGCTTAACACCTGCATAATCCCAGTGATACAACACAAATGGTGGTGCAATCCAATATCAATACCATAATATTCCAGATTAATATCTTACACTTTGCTGTCTTTTTTTCCCCCTTGTCTACTTGGAAGTACTAGAGAATGATTTCGCTCAAAAATTTATCTTCACCAGATAATGTTATGAAATATGATCGGTTTTCAGTTGCACAGCCTATAACTGAAGTTGAAGATAAGTTTTCTAAACAATTATTTTATACTAGGCTGAACTAGTCTAATCTTGAACAACGAGCATTAGACACGTATTAAACAAAAAATAAGGTTCTGTGCATTTGGAAACTAACGGAAAACCTGTCAACATTTATTATACCAAAGTCAACCATTCAGTCAATTAAATCATATATTAATACAAACAAAAGTTATTTATAAACAATCTTTTATTTTAAAATTCTACCTTGTTAAAAATTAATCAGTAAGTGTCCTGGTAACTATACCAAAATATATTTTGTTACAAGGGCAAGCTTAATTCAGTAACACAAAAATGTATACGTATGTATTAATATGAAGAAATAAGGAATCAAAATAGGTTCTTATTTAGATTTATTCAAAAATGGTTCAAGTCACTTTATTTTCTATAGATTTATAATATTTTGCCCTCTACAGAACTAGAGTACTAAACAGAAAGCAATCCTGTACAATTGGCCATAATATGTACAAAGATTTCTAATGCCTCCAGGTCTTTTTAAAAAACTTATAACAATACTTAGTTACTTCTAATAGTCATTAAGATTTTAGTTCTGTTCCTTGAATTACATTCCGAATCTTCTCAGCATCAATTTGTACAATTTTGTTGGATGGATCAATCTTAAGTGCCGCTTCATAATCCTGTAGGCCTGTGTTTATATAGCAATGATGATTAATACAATAAATATTTTATTAGTACTTCTTTTATCTAGATGATAGTTGTTTAAAGTAAAAATAGCCACTAGTAGCATGGTTCAGGACAAGTACCAAGTTTTAAATTGGATTCCCATCTTTACACACATAGTAGTATCTCTATAAGATTGCAGAAATTTTTCAGTGATTTAGGGAATTATTTTATTCAATGTTCTGTAAGCAACAGTTATTTTAAATTCATGCACAAATAAACTAACAACTTAGACTCATTATGACATAAATGAGAGGCGGAGGCAGGAGAATTGCTTGAACCCAGGAGGTGGAGGTTGCCGTGAGCCAAGATGGCGACACTGTACTCCAGCCTGGGCTACAGAACGAGACTCCGTCTCAAAATAAATAAATAAATAAATAAATATTTTTTGTAGACTGAAACCATACTTTATTCATTGACTAGAACATAGTATAAGCTGTCTTTTCTTTTCTTTTTTTTTTTTTTTTTGGAGACTGTCTCACTCTGTCTCCCAGGCTGGAGTGCAGTGCCACGATCTCGGCTCACTGCAAGCTCCGCCTCCCGGGTTAATGCCATTCTCCTGCCTCAGCCTCCCGAGTAGCTGGGACTACAGGGGCCCGCCACCTCGCCAGCTAGTTTTTTGTATTTTAGTGGAGACGGCTGTTGCCCAGGCTGTTCTCAAACTCCTGAACTCAGGCAATCCGCCTGCTTCAGCCTCCCAAAGTGCTAGGATTACAGGTGTGAGCCACTGCGCCCGGCCGGTAGTATAAGCTGCTTTCTGTAGCTACTGTATGTACAGAATTCATTTGAGAAAAAAATGGTTAAAAATGAAAGCATTGTCTACTGCTTGTTAAAAATATGTAACTGGATCTCAATCTTCACCCAAAAACGCAATGGAAAAAAAATATTTATTTCAGAATAAGGAAACTTGAGTTCTAGTTCCTAAAATGCTATTGATTTGTTATGCCAGCTCAGGCAATTCACTGAACTTCTCCAAGCCTCAACTTTCTTATCTTTAAAAGAAGGGGTCTTTGTAGCTCAAAACAATCTACGATACCATAATTTCTTTTTTTTTTTTTTTTTTTTGAGACGGAGTCTTGCTCTGTCGCCCAGGCTGGAGTAAAGTGGCCGGACCTCAGCTCACTGCAAGCTCCGCCTCCCGGGCTCACGCCATTCTCCTGCCTCAGCCTCCCGAGTAGCTGGGACTACAGGCGCCCGCCACCTTGCCCAGCTAGTTTTTTGTATTTTTTAGTAGAGACGGGGTTTCACCGGGTTAGCCAGGATGGTCTCGATCTCCTGACCTTGTGATCCGCCCGTCTCGGCCTCCCAAAAAGCTGGGATTACAGGCTTGAGCCACCGCGCCCGGCCAACGATACCATAATTTCTGAAGAACTTCTCATTCCTGTCTTGGTCATCTTTATCCTCCTGAAATTGAATAAGACATTTAAAAAAGGTTGGGGCATATAAACCCAATGTGGATGCCTTGGTTAGAAAAAAATCTCCTACAAATAGCAGAACCAACTTTAAAAATGAAAACAGAATAATAAAAATGTATAGCCTGGAGCCCTGGCAAGACATCATCAAGAGGTGGCCTTTAGGCCTTGAGTGAATGGAAGCTGAACAGGCTTCTCCTTAGGGAGGTATGGGAGGAGAAGCCTTGAAGATAAACTTTGGCTACTACAAAATTTTGCCTTTGGTACAGCATGAGTAACTGCAAATAACTGCAACTATATATATATAGTTTTCGGGGGTTTTTTGTTTTTTGTTTTTGCTTTTGAGACGGAGTTTCACTCCTGTTGCCCAGGCTGGAATGCAATGGCACAATCTCGGCTCACTGCAACCTCTGCCTCCCAGGTTCAGGTGATTCCCCTGCCTCAGCCTCCCAAGTAGCTGGGATTACAGGCATGTGCCACCACACCCAGCTAATTTTGTATTTTTGGTAGAGATGGGGTTTCACTATGTTAGTCTCCCAAAGTTCTGGGATTACAGGTGTGAGCTACCACACCTGGCCACCTAAATCTATTTGAAATAAAATAAAATAAATGGTATGTTTTCTGTATACATGGAGCTAAATTATAGACCTTAATACAATCTAACAAATATAAGCAATATGCATGCACTATGGTAGATCGTTATTTCTGAGCTTAGGTGTGTGTGTATACATACATACAGACACACAAATACATACATACATACAGGGTATGACCAAGGAAGCTCTTTGAGATAAATATCCATGATATCTCAAATCATTTATATATTTTATCATGTTTTTTGTTTGTTTGGTTGGTTGGTTGGTTTTGAGACGGAGTCTTGCTCTGTCACCCAGGCTGGAGTGCAGTGGCACGATCTTGCCTCACTGCAAGCTCTGCCTCCCGGGTTCGCTCCATTCTCCCGCCTCAGCCTCCTGAGTAGCTGGGACTACAGGCACCTGCCACCATGCCTGGCTAATTTTGTTTTTTTATTTTTAGTAGAGACGGGGTTTCACCATGTTAGCCAGGATGGTCTCGATCTCCTGACCTTGTGATTCACCTGCTTCAGCCTCTCAAAGTGCTGAGATCACAGGCATGAGCCACCCCGCCTGGCCTATCATGTATTTTTTTTTTTTTTTTTGTAAGAGACAAGGTCTCACTATATTGCCCAGGCTGGTCTCAAACTCCTGGCCTCAAGCCACCCTTCATTACAGGGGTGAAGCACCACACCCAACATTTATCACATATGTTTCTATGAAGTGTTGTCTGGTAACATAGTCTTTTTATTGTATTTTACTTTTTATTTTTTTTGAGACGGAGTCTTGCCCAGGCTGGAGTGCAGTGGCCGGATCTCAGCTCACTGCAAGCTCCGCCTCCCGGGTTTACGCCATTCTCCTGCCTCAGCCTCCTGAGTAGCTGGGACTACAGATGCCCGCCACCTCGCCCGGCTAGTTTTTTGTATTTTTTAGTAGAGACCGGGTTTCACCGTGTTAGCCAGGATGGTCTCGATCTCCTGACCTCGTGATTCGCCCATCTCAGCCTCCCAAAGTGCTGGAATTACAGGCTTGAGCCACCGCGCCCAGCAGCCTTTTTTTTTTTTTTTTTGAGAAGGAGTTTCGCTGTTATTGCCCAGGCTGGAGGGCAATGGCGCAATTTCAGCTCACCACAACCTCCGCCTCCCGGGTTCAAGCGATTCTCCTGCCTCAGCCTCCCAAGTAGCTGGGATTATAGGCATGAGCCACTACGCCCAGCTAATTTTGTATTTTTAGTAGAGGGTTTCTCCATGTTGGTCAGGCTGTTCTCAAACTCCTGACCTCAGGTAATCCGCCCGCCTCTGCCTCCCAAAGTGATGGGATTACAGGCGTGAGCCACTGCACCCAGTCAATATAGCATTTTTCTAGACTGAAACTTGTTGTTCACACTTATTTTAATTCCCTTCTACAATGAATTTTTAAAATATAATTCAGAAATAATGTATTGTCAGATATGCTGCAGACATTACTAAGAATAAATTAAATGCTAAAAATATTTAAAAATGGAGTCCTTCAAAGTCATGATCTTAAATAATTCCAATGACATTTTTTTCAGAGTATAATTTTGGACTTTTACACCATTTCTATCAATTCCTTACCTTCTACATACAATTCTAGTTGACAGAATGCTGTTCCACGTCGTACATGTGCCTTCATTCTTGCATTAGCATTGTCTGTAACAGGTGGCATCAGTAACTCCAGTGCCTTACAAAATATATATAATTATTATATGAAAGTTATAATTTCTTAATTTAAACAAGCAAAAGGCTGGGCATGGTGGCTCACACCTGTAATCCCAACACTTTGTGAGGCCGAGGTGGGTGGATCACCTGAGGTTAGGATTTTGAGACCAGCCTGGCCAACATGGCCAAACTCTGTCTCCACTTAAAAAAAATACAAAAATTATCTGGGTGTGGTGGTGCGCACCTGTAGTCCTAGCTACTTGGGAGGTTGAGGCGGGAGAATTGCTTGAACCCAGGAGGCGGAGGTTTCAGTGAGCTGAGATCGTGACCACTGCACTCCAGCCCAGGCAACAAAAGTAAGACTCCATCTCAAAAAAAAAAAAGGCCTCCAGTCCTCACCTAAATTTTTAGCTTAGCTGCTACAGGAATTTACCAAATATATATATATACACACACACACACATACACACACACACAAATATATATATATAAAAGAAATAATTATTATCAGGTCTTCCAGAAGAGATATGTTGAACTACTTAAGGAATTTTTCAGTTGCTCCTGTATGGGATTCATACCCCTCCAAGGTTATTGTCAGGCTTATCATTTCACATCTCCACAGCTTTATTTTTACTAGGAGGAATTATTAAAAAGGATTTGTGGGCTTTTGTATTCGGATTGTACTCAGCTTATTCATTCATTCAATAAATATTTGTTTGCATTTTGAGAGTCAAAGAAAAACTGGATCATAAAAGTAGTATGATATCAAAGTGTGAGGATATTGGTTGTGTCCTCCATATCCTCAATCTCAAGAAGCTACCTAAGAGATTTTGCACATGATATTCCCTTAAAACAAGTTATCTTGACATGGAAAAAAGAAAAAGCTGTAGAAGTTCAAGACATTCACATGAAATACTAGTAATGGAAAGTAGAATATACTAAGTTACCCTGTAAATGAGAAAATGACTGTAGTGATATCTGGGCTGGGCATGGTGACTCACACCTGTAATCCCAGCACTTTGGGAAGCCAAGGCAGAATGATTACTTGAGCCCAGGAGCCTGAGGTTGCAGTGAGCCACTGCACTCTCGCCTGGGCAACAGGCTATCTCTTAAAAAATTAAAAACTTAAAAAAATTTTGCTGGGTGTGGTGGCTCATGCCTGTAATCCCAGCACTTTGGGAGGCTGAAGTGAGTGGATTACCTGAAGTCAGGAGTTTGAGACCAGCCTAGCCAGCATGGTGAAACCCTGTCTCTACTAAAAATACAAAAATTAGGCCAGGCATGGTGGCTCAAGCCTGTAATCCCAGCACTTTGGGAGGCCGAGGCGGGCAGATCACCTGAGGTCGGGAGTTTGAGACCAGCCTCACCAACATGGAGAAACCCATCTCTACTAAAAATACAGTATTAGCCCGGCATGGAGACACATGCCTGTAATCCCAGCTACTCAGGAGGCTGAGGCAGGAGAATTGCTTGAACCCAGGAGGCAGAGGTTGTTGTGAGCTGAGATCACGATTGCACTGCAGCTTGGGCAACAAGAGCAAAACTCCGTCTCAAAAAAAAAAAAAAAAAAAAAACCGAAACAAAACAAAATACAAAAATTAGCCAGGTGTGGTGGTGTGCAGCTATAATCCTACCTACTTGGGAGGCTGAGGCAGGAGAATCTCTTGAACCTGGGAGGAAGAGGTTGCAGTGAGCAGATGTCATGCCAATGTACTACAGCCTGGGCGACAGAGAGAGACATCGTCTCAAAAAAAAAAACCTTAAAATTTTTTTAACAAAGGGATATCCTTTTACTGCACACGTGGTAGAAATAACAAGGGAAAACCAAGTGTTCTTCCTTCTACCATGCACTGAGTCTGCAAAAAAAATTTTTTTTTTTTTGAGATAGAGTCTCACTCTGTCACCTAGGCTGGAGTGCAATGGCATGATCTCAGCTCACTGCAACCTCTGCCTCCTGGGTTGAAGTGATTCTCCTGCCTCAACCTCTCCTATAGCCTGGGACTACAGACCCATCCCCACACCTGGCTAAATTTTGTGTTTTTAGTAGAGACGGGGTTTCACCATGTTGGGCAGGCTGGTCTTGACCTCTGGTGATCTGCTTGCCTCGGTCTCCCAAAGTGCTGAGATTACAGGCGTAAGCCACCGTGCCCGGCCGAGTCTGCAAAACTTTAATAAGAAAAAGGGTGGGCCAGGTGAGGTGGCTCACACCTTTAATCCTAGCACCTTGCAAAGGTGACGCAGGAGGACTGCTTGAGCCCAGGAGTTGGAGAACAGCCTGGGCAACATGGCCAAACCCCATCTCTACAAAAAATACAAAAATTAGCTATGTGTGGTGATGTATGCCTGTAGTCCCAGCTACTTGGGAGGCTGTGGTGGGAGGATCACTTGAGATTGGAAGGTCGAGACTGCAGTGATCGGTGATCACACCTCTGTACTCCAGCCTGGGTGACAGAGCCAGATTCTATCTCAAAAAAAAAAAAAAAAAAAAAAAGGAGGAGGAAGAAAGAAAAGAGAGGGAAGGAGAGAGGGAGAGAGGGAGGGAGGGAAGGAAGGGAGGAAGGAAAGAAGGAGAGATGAAGAAAGAAACAAAAAGGAAAGAAAGGGAGGGAAGGAGGAAGGCATGGAGGGAGGAAGGGAGGAAGGAAGGAGGGAGAGAGGGAGGAAGGAAGGAGGGAGGAAGGGAGGGAGGGAGGAAGGAAGGAAGGAAGGAAGGAAGGAAGGAAGGAAGGAAGGAAGGAAGGAAGGAAGGAAGGAAGGAGAAGGAAAGGGGAAAGGAAAGGGGTAAACACAACTGACCACCATTTACTAATTTCCGGCTGGGTACAATGGCTCACGCCTGTAATTCCAGCACTTTGGGAGGCCAAGGTTGTAGCAGCCCTTGAACCCAGGAGTTCAAGACCAACCTGAGCAACATAGGGAGACCTCGTCTCTATTAAAAAAAAAAAAAAATAGCTGGGTGTGGTGGTTGTATGCCTATAATCCCAGCTACTTGGGAAGCTGAGATGGGAGGATCGCTTGAGATTAGGAGGTCAAGGCTGCAGCAGTGAGTTGTCATCTTACTACTGCACTCCAGCCTGGGTGACAGAGCAAGACCCGGTCTAAAAAACAAAAAACACATTTACTAATATCCTTGTGAACTTGAAGGGCAATACAGTAACCCTGGAGTTTTTTTGTTTGTTTGTTTTTTGTTTTTTTTGATGGAGTCTCTCTCTCCAGGCTAGAGTGCAGTGGCACAATCTCAGCTCACTGCAATCTCCACCTCCCGGGTTCAAGCGACTCCCCTGCCTCAGCCTCCCGAGTAGCTGGGACGACAGGCACACACCACCACACCCAGCTAATTTTTTGTATTTTAGTAGAAATGGGGTTTCACCATGTTGGCCAGGATGGTCTCAATCTCCTGACCTCATGATCCACCCACCTTGGCCTCCCAAAGTGCTGGGATTATAGGTGTGAGCCACCAGGCCTGGCCAGTAACAGCTGATTTTTAATCTAACTAACTATTCATAGAAGTCACAAAAAAACACCAGATCCTTGTCCATTAGTAAAAAATCAGTTTAAAAAACAAAAGATTCAATAAGAAAGACAATTTTTAAAATCTTTGCATTTCAATTATTTCAATTGAACAGAAAAAGATAATCATTTAAACCAATTAATAGAAGGATATATTTAAAGCACCATATATCATAGATAGATATCCATACCTTAGAGGAATCTTCAATAGCCTTGTGTAAGTTTTTCAGTTTTAGGTGGCAAGCAGCCCGGTTCAAATACAAGAGTGGCATTTTATTATTTAGTCTTATGGCTAAATTATATGCATTGATAGCTGCCAAATAGTTTTCTGTTGCAAACAATTTGCTAATGAGACAAAAACAGAGAAGAAAAACAATTTAACATTGAAAGAGAAACACAGAAATAATATCTAATTGTATTTGACAAAGAGGATGGCTTACCTCTTTTTGCATTCTCTTTAGGGTAAACATTGTTGGCTGCACTGAATCCATCTCTTTTCACATATACCAGCCTGTCATTTGAATGGAATGGACCGCACTCCCACTTCCAAGGGTAGACATTAGTAATTTAAGCCAGTAGGCATATTTTCATTATTTTTGCTACAGTAATTGACTCAGGGATGGGCTTGTGTGACCTATATTGTTCTATTGAGACTGAAGCCTGTGGGATGGTTTCAGAGTTGGAGAAGGAAAAGTTGGGCATACTTCTCCCCCTGCTGGATATAAACGAAGAAGCCACATATCCCACATTGTTGCTGACCATTTTTAACACTATGGGATGAGCTGGCATTAGAATAAAGCTGATATTATGGAAATATGAAAGGAATAAAAAGGCAGAAAGAAACAGCCCTTCATGATACAGTTAAGCTGCTAGATCAACCTTTACTTGAAATAAAAAACACCTTTAGCTGTTTAGTTATATAAGACAATAAATTCCTTTCAATATAAAGCCAATTTGAATTGGGTTTTTCGGGTACTTGCAATGGATATACTCTTTCAGTTCAAATGTTCCAAAATTTTCTTCAAATAAAGAGATGTACACAGTTAAAGGATCTCTTCAAAATGCAAAGTTTCTTTGTTTTTTGTTTGTTTTTTGAGACAGAGTTTCACTCTTGTTGCCTAGGCTGGAGTGCAATGGTACAATCTTGGCTCGCTGCAATCTCCACCTCCCGGGTTCAAACGATTCTCTTGCCTCAGTCTCCTGAGTAGCTGGGATTACAGGCATGCACCGCCACACCTGGCTAATTTTGTATTTTTAGTAGAGATAGGGTTTCTCCATCTTGGTCAGACTGGTCTTGAACTCCTGACCTCAGGTGATCTGCCTGCCTCGGCCTCCCAAAGTGCTGGGATTACAGGCGTGAGCCGCCGCACCCGGCCTCTTTTTTATGTATAATTTCCACTTACAAAAATTTGAAAAAGTACATCAACAGGAAAATGGAAAATACTTTGCTGAAAATAAAAAATGTCATATAAATATAACTTTGTATTCATGTTCATTCCGTTATACTGCATACTTTGCTGCTCTAGAATATTAAACATGTCAAAAGTAAACCTACAAAAGCAGCCAGTAAACTGAATAAAAGGTAAGATTACACCATTGTCACATCTAACTTGAGCTAAACTCAAGCTGAAAATAACTTGTACAAACTAGAAGAGCTAATTCTATGGGTAGTTTACATTTCTGAAATGCCTCATATCAGCGACGTTTCTGATTGCAAGTAACAGAACCACAACTCAAGTGGGCTTAAACAAGTAAGGAAATAAATTATCTCACATTTTTGAAGTCCATGGGATTAAGGCCCTTATAAAGAAGATTAAAAAAACAAAAATAAAAAGTCCAGAGGAGGCCGGGCGCGGTGGCTCAAGCCTGTAATCCCAGCACTTTGGGAGGCCGAGATGGGTGGATCACGAGGTCAGGAGATCGAGACCATCCTGGCTAACACAATGAAACCCCGTCTCTACTAAAAAATACAAAAAACTAGCCGGGCGAGGTGGCGGGCGCCTGTAGTCCCAGCTACTTGGGAGGCTGAGGCAGGAGAATGGCGGGAACCCGAGAAGCGGAGCTTGCAGCGAGCTGAGATCCGGCCACTGCACTCCAGCCTGGGTGACAGAGCGAGACTCGGCCTCAAAAAAATAAATAAATAAATAAAATAAATAAATAAAAAGTCCAGAGGAAAGAAGCTCCAAGCCCAATCAGCAGCTCAAAGGTGTTATCAAGGCCGCAGGCTCCTTCCATCTGTCCATTCTACTGCACTCAGCAGGAACCACAATCAGGCTGATTTTCCTCATGGACATAATAGCCCAAGGTGCCACATACAGGCATAATACTCATTGGAAGAAAAGGTAACAGTATTTTCTGATATATGTTCCCTAAGAGAAAGAAAATCTTTTCCAGAAAACTCCCAGTTTACTTCCTTTCACCTCTCATTGACCAAAAGTACATACCCTTAAAACAAAAACACAAATAAAAACCAGTCTTTGTCTCCCTCAAACTCTCTTTTCCTTTATCCTTGCCTCCCTCCCTGCCTGCCCCCTGCCCTGCCGCCATCTCTCTCTCTCTCTCCTCCTACCCCTACCTCCCCAATTTGACTCCTCACTAAACTCCTCACTAAACTCCTCACTGCTGTTTAGAATGGTTTTAAAAATTCAAAAACATGTCCATCTTTCCATGTTAAAAAATAGATAAATACATTTTTACAGAGTATACATAATACATGGATTATTCTTACAGTATTCTCTCATAAGTGCTAGGATTTCTGAAACCAATTTCCTCCTACTTAGGTACATTTAGGGGGTCTTGTTTTCCAATACTTTTGCTTTTTTTTTTTTTTTTTTTTTTTTTGAGACGGAGTCTCGCTCTGTCACCCAGGCTGGAGTGCAGTGGCCGGATCTCAGCTCACTGCAAGCTCCGCCTCCCGGGTTCACGCCATTCTCCTGCCTCAGCCTCCCGAGTAGCTGGGACTACAGGCGCCCGCCACCTCGCCCGGCTAGTTTTTTGTATTTTTTAGTAGAGACGGGGTTTCACCGGGTTCGCCAGGATGGTCTCGATCTCCTGACCTTGTGATCCGCCCGTCTCGGCCTCCCAAAGTGCTGGGATTACAGGCTTGAGCCACCGCGCCTGGCCTACTTTTGCTTTTATAAAGAACATTATAATAAGTATTTTTGTATCTATATCTTTTTTCTTTTTAAAAGCAGGAATGCAACTAAAGCAATAATAATCTGTTGAAGTCAATGAGAATTTATCCCTGGACTTGGAATAGGGTCACTGTCCTAAGTCACATGGGCAAGGGCTGCACACCTCAACAAAATACGAGCTCATCTAATAAGGATGAAGGGAGAGAATAAATGTTGGCTAGGTAATCTACAGTGTCTACACCGAACCTTATTTTTTAAACTGTGGTAAAATATATATAACAAAATTCACCATTTTAACCATTCTTAAATGTAAAATTCAGTGGCATTAACTACATTTACATTGTGCAACGATCATCACCATCCATATTCAGAACTTTTTCATCTTTTCAAATTGAGACTCCATACCCAGGAGTTAGAGAATAACCCTCCATTCCCCATCCTCTCTAGTCATTCACAACCACCATTTGACTTTCTGTCTCTATGAGTTTGACCACTCTAAGTATCTCACAAAAGTGAAATCATATGTTTGTCCTTTTGTGACTGGCCTATTTCACTTAGCATAATGTCTTCAAGGTTCATCCATGTTGTAGCATGTCACAGGACTTTCTCTCTTTTCAAAGCTGAAATAACACTGCATTGTTATGGATATAACACATTTTATTTATCCATTTATCCCTCAATGGACACTTGGGTTGCTTATATGTTTTGATATTGTGAATGTTATTGTTATGAACATGGTTGTATAAATATCTGTTTGTGTTCCTGCTTTTAATTCTTTTGGGTATACACCAAGAAGTGGAATTACTGGATCATATACTAATTCTATTTTAGGCCAGGCATGGTGGCTCACGCTTATAATCCCAGAACTTTGTGAGGCCAAGGTGAGCAGATGGCGTGGGCTTATGAGTTTGAGACCCTCCTAGGCAACATGGCAAAACCCTGGCTCTACAAAAAATATAAAAATTAGCTGGGCACAGTGGCTTGTGCCTGTGGTCCCAGCTACTTGGGAGGCTTAGGTGGGAGGATGGCTTGAACCTGAAGGGTAGAGGTTGCAGTGAGCCAAGTTCACACCACTACACTCCAGCCTGGGCTATAGAGCCAGACCTTATCTCAGAAAAAGGAAAAAAAAAATCTATTTTTACTATTATTTTTTATTTATTTATTTATTTTTTTAGACGGAATTTAGCTCTTGTTGCCCAGGCTAGAATATAATGGCACGATCTTGGCTCACAGCAACCTCCGCCTCCCGGGTTAAAGCGATTCTCCTGCCTCAGCCTCCCAAGTAGCTGGGATTACAGGCATGCACCACCATGCCTGGCTAATTTTGTATTTTTAGTAGAGACAGGGTTTCTTCATGTTGGTCAGGCTGATCTTGAACTCCTGACCTCAGGCGATGCACATGCCTCGGCCTCCCAAAAGTGCTGGGATTACAGGCGTAAGCCATTGCGCCCGGCCCTATTTTTATTTTTTTGAGGTACCACAATACTGTTTCCCATAGCAGCTGAATCATTCTATACCTCTACCAACAGTGCACAGGATTCTAATTTCTCCGCATCCTCACTAACACTTGTTATTTTCTGGGTTTTTTTTTTTTTCTGAGTAGCCGTCCTAATGGGTGTGAAGTGGCATTTCATAGTGGTTTTGATAGACCTTTCCCAAATGGTTAGTGATGTTAAACATCTTTTCATATTTACTAGCCATTTGTCTCTCTTCTTTGGAGAAAAACCTGTTTAAGTTCTTTGCCCATTATTATTATTATTATTATTATTTAATTTATTTATTATTATTATACTTTAAGTTGTAGGGTACATGTGCATAACGTGCAGGTTTGTTACATATGTATACTTGTGCCATGTTGGTGTGCTGCACCCAGCCCATTATTATTATTTTTAAAAATTATTATTATTTTTTTGAGCAGAGTCTCTCTCCGTTGCCCAGGCTGGAGTTCAGTGGTGCCATCTCAGCTCACTGCAACCTCTACCTCCCAGGTTTAAGTGATTCTCACGCCTCTGAGACTCAGATTAGCTGGGATTACAGGTGTGAGCCACCACTCCCGACTAGTTTTTGTATTTTTAGTAGAGACAGGGTTTCACCATGATGGCCAACCTGGTCTCGAACTCCTGGCCTCAGGTGATCCACCCACCTTGGCCTGCCAAAAAGCTGGGATTACAGGCGTGAGCCACTTCACCTGGCCTCTTTGCCCATTTTTAAATTAGGTTATTTGTTTTGTTGTTGAGTAGTAGTTCATATATATTCTGGATCTGCAAATATTTTCTCTATTCTGTGGGTTGCCTTTTTACTCTATTTATAGTGTCTTCAATGCACAAAAGTGTTTAATTTTGATGTGGTCCAACTTAACCATTTTTTCTTTTGTTGCCTATGGTTTTGGTGTCATATCCAGGAAACGTTACCAAATCCAATGTAAGGAAGCACCCTGTGTTCTCTTCTAAGAGTTTTATAGTTTAGTCCTTACATTTAGGTCTTTGATTTTGAGTTCTTTTTGTACATGGTGTTAGGAAAGGGCCCAATTCTTTTCCTTACTCTTTTTTTTTTTTTGATGGAGTCTTGCTCTGTCGCCCAGGCTGGAGTGCAGTGGCTCAGTCTCGGCACACTGCAACCTCCACCTCCTGGGTTCAAGCGATTCTCCTGCCTCCGCCTCTGAGTAGGTGGGATTATGGGCGCCCACCACCACACCCAGCTAATTTTTTTTTTTTTTTTTGAGACGGAGTTTCGCTCTTGTTGCCCAGGCTGGAGTGCAATGGCACGATCTCAGCTCACCGCAACCTCTGCCACCCGGGTTGAGGCAATTCTCCTGCCTCAGCCTCCTGATTAGCTGGGAATACAGGCACCTGCCACCACGCCCCGCTAATTTTTATAGTTTTGGTAGAGATGTGGTTGCGCCATGTTGGCCAGGCTGGTCTCAAAATCCTGACCTCAGGTGATTCACCCACCTTGGGCTCCCAAAGTGCTAGGATTACATAGGAGTGAGCCACTGTGACCGGCCAATTGTTATATTTTTAGTAGAGATGGGGTTTCACCATGTTGGCCACGCTGGTCTCAAAATCCTGACCTCAAGTAATCCGCCCACCTTGGCCTCTCAAAGTGCTGGGATTACAGGCATGAGCCACCATGCCTGGCCAGAAATTTTCTTTTTATTTTCAGATGGAGTCTCACTGTGTTGCCCAGGCTGGAGTGCAGTGGCACAATTTCAGCTCACCGCAACCTCAACCTCCCAGGTTCAATCAATTATCCTGCCTCAGCCTCCCGAGTAGCTGGGATTACAGGCATGCGCCACCACACCCAGCTAATTTTGTACTTTCAGTAGAGACGGGGTTTCTACTTGTTGTTCAGTCTGGTCTCGAACTCCTGACCTCAGGTGATCCGCCTGCCTTGGCCTCCCAAAGTGCTGGGATTACAGGCGTGAGCCACCACGCCCGGCCCTATTACCTTGTTCTTATCCATGTTATTGTACTTCCCACACAGTGTTTTAAGTATTTGTGTATGTCTCTCTCCTCCTGATTTCTGTTGTTCAGTGCCTATAGTCTGGCAAATAGCAAGCAATCAATAATTGCTTATTTAATGGCTGAATAAATGAATAGGAAGGAAGAAAGGAAGAAGAGAAAGAGGAGGAAAGATTATATATGGTATTACTCTTAGGAGTTAGAAGAGCCAACCTGTCAGTTCCAGGCTTCTAACCTTCAGAAAAATTGCCAACTCTAGCTAAATGCCACAAAACAATTCCTGGTGTTGTAACAGACAAGAGAAAAGACCAAGAAAAAGGAGAAAGAAAAGAAAAATACAGATATTGTGGTAGACAGATAATGCCCCCCGCCCCCCAAAAAAAGATGTCCATATTCTAATCCCAGAACCTACGAATGTTACCTAACGTGGCAAAAAGGACCTTGCAGATGTGATTAAGTTAAAGAGTTCGATGGAGAGAGTACCCTGGATGATGTAGGTGGGATTTATATAAACACAAGAGGCCTTAAAAAAGAAAGAAGGAGGCGGGAGAGTCAGGAAACGAGAAGAGATCATGGAAGCAGAGCTCAGAAGAATGCAATCAGTGGCTGGGGAGCCACAATCCAAGGAATGCAAATAGCTTAGAAGCTGGAAATTTAAGAAAATAGCTTTTCTCCTAGAGCCTTCAAAAGGAATGCAACTGATACCTAATTTTAGCCCAGTAAAACTCATTTTGGACTTCTGAACTACAGAACTATAGATAATAAATTTGTGTTGTTTTAAGCCACAAACTTTGTGGTAGTTTGTTATAGAAGCAATAGGAAAATAAACACAGAAGCGTATATGATGAAATATAATAAATAATATCTGTAGCTGCCTCAAAATACGAACACAAACTGCCACTCAGAATATACCAGAATTTACTGTTTTTGATCAGTATGTTAAAATATTCATGGCCGGGTGCAGTGGCTCACGCCTGTAATCCCAGCACTTTGGGAGGCTGAGGTAGGCGGATCACCTGAGGTCAGGAGTTTGAGACCTGCCTGGCCAACATGGTGAAACCCCGTCTCTACTAAAAATACAAAAATTAGTTGGGCGTGGTGGCAGGCGCCTGTAATCCCAGCTACTCAGGAGGCTGAGGCAGGAGAATCGCTTGAACCTGGGAGATGGAGGTTGCATTGAGCCGAGATTATGCCATCACACTCCAGCCTGGGGGACAAGAGCGAGACTTGGTCTCAAAAAAAAAAAAAAAAAAAAAAAAATCCATATACAAATGAATGAATAAAATGACTGCCCAGATATAAGATAATTTCTGGGATAATATGGTAATCTTCTTTGTGTTTGAGCCACTGACCTGAAAGGCAGTAAAATGGTCCTCTTTTAAAAATGGATTTGAATAGGTCCCACACCGGGGCTCATGCCTGTAATCCCAGCACTTTGGGAGATCGAGGTGGATGAATCACTAGAGGTCAGGAGTTCGAGACCAGCTTGACCAACATGGTGAAACCCCGTCTCTACTAAAAATACAAAAAATATTAGCTGGGTGTGGTGGTGGATGCCTGTAATCCAAGAGTAAAACCATAGACTTGGGAGGCTGAGGCAGAAGAACTGCTTGAATCTGGGGGATAGAGGTTGCAGTGAGCTGAGATTGCACCACTACACTCCAGCTTGGGTGACAGAATGAGACTCTATCTCAAAAAAAAAATAAAATAAATAAAATAAATGGATAAGAATAATCAAAACAGCTCTAGCTTTGCAAAAAGTCTGTTTTTATGGGAGACATCAGGAAGGACTTATGTCAAATGTAAAAGGGATTTAAAAGGAATTTTAATAAGCATTCCAAAAGATGTAATTTTTTTTCATTTTTATGACATTTAAATAAAAAAATAAAATTAGAGCCTCATTGTCTTGTTATCTGACTTTTTAAATATGGAGGCCCTGTCTACCTTATTTGCTTATTTGGATTATCTTTCTGCAACAACACACAAACAGACAAAATATCTAGAGAATGTGATAACTACTTTTTTTGTTCAAAGACAGGGTCTCACTCTGTTGCCCAGACTGGAATGCACTGGCCAATCATAGCTCACTACCGCCATGAACTCCTGAGCTTAAGGGATCCTCCTGCCTCAGCCTTCCGAGTAGCTGGGACTACAGGTGCTCACCATAACGCCAGGCTAATGTTTTATTTTGTTTGTTTTTTTGTAGAGACAAAATCTCACTTTGTTGCCCAGGCTGGTCTCGAACTTCTGGCTTCAAGTGATCATCCCACCTCGGCTTCCCAAAGGGCTGGGATTATAGGCATGAGCCACCATACTCGTCCTGTGATAACTACTAATGTCTTCATACATGATAAAGCTCATGATAAGAGTTCAAACAACTTACTTTCCTTTATCCTTCAACCATTCGGGGTTCTTTTCTTCTTCTTTTAAATCGCAAAGTTCAGGAATGTCAGCATTCATTGCTCTTCGTGCCTCAGCTTGTTTGTGTAGCCACTAGAATGAGAAAGAAGTCCTATGAAGAATAAAAAGGTCTTTTTTTTTTTTTGAGACGGAGTCTCGCGCTGTGTCACCCAGGCTGGAGTGCAGTGGCGCGTTCTCGGCTCACTGCAAGCTCCGCCTCCCAGGTTCAGGCCATTCTCCTGCCTCAGCCTCCGAGTAGCTGGGACTACAGGCGCCCGCCACCACGCCCGGCTAGTTTTTTTGTATTTTTAGTAGAGACGGGGTTTCACCGTGTTAGCCAGGATGGTCTCGATCTCCTGACCTCGTGATCCGCCCGCCTCGGCCTCCCAAAGTGCTGGGATTACAGGCTTGAGCCACCGCGCCCGGCCTAAAAAGGTCTTTTTTTTAAATTAACATTTCCTTTTAGATTTTCCATCTTCCTCCAGTGGATGGAAATATTATTTGTTATGCACTGAATGTTTGTGTCTTCCCCACTTCTCCTCCAAATTGATACACTGAAGCCTTAACCATCAATGTGAATCAGTATTTGGAAGTGGGGCCTCTGAGAGGTAATTAGGTTTAGGTCATGAGAGGAGAGCCTCCAGAATGAGTTTACTATCCTTATAAGAAGAGAAAGAGATCAGAGCTCCCTCACCCACTATGAGGACCCAGTGAGAAAGTGGTTGTCTACAGGTTCTGATGAGGGCTCCTACCAAGAACCATGCTGGCACCCTGATCTTAGATTTCCCAGCCTCCAGAACTATGAGAAATGACTCTTCATTGTTTAAGCCACCCAGTCTATGGTATTTTATTTATAGCAGCCAGAGCAGATTAACATACTATTTGATAATGGTAACTTTTTTTTTTTTTTTTTGTCTTGCTCTGTCACCCAGGCTGGAGTGCAAGTGGCACAATCTTGGCTCACTGCAACCTCCACCTCCCAGGTTCAAGTGATTCTCCTGCCTTAGCCTCCCGAGTAGCTGGGATTACAGGCGTGTGCCACCATGACCAGCTAATGTTTGTATTTCTAGTAGAGACGAGGTTTCACTATTTTGGCCAGGCTGGTATTGAACACGTGACCTCATGACCACCCACCTCGGCCTCCCAAAGTGCTGGGATTACAGGCATGAGCCACCCCACCTGGCCGACGATGGTGATGTTAATCTTGCAATATTTATACATTGTTAAACTTTTTTTTTTTTTTTTTTTTGAGACATAGTCTCACTCAGTTGCCCAGGCTGGAGTACAGTGGCACGATCTCGGTTCACTGTACCCTCCACCTCCCGGGTGCAAGCGATTCTTCTGCCTCAGCCTCCTGAGTAGCTGGGACCACAGGCATGCACCACCACGCCCAGCTAATTTTTTGTATTTTTAGTAGAGACGGGGTTTCACCATATTGGCCAGGCTGGTCTTGAACTCCTGACCTTGTGATCCACCCGCCTTGGCCTCCCAAAGTGCTGGGCTTACAGGCTTGAGCCACCATGACCGGCCTTAAACTTTTTTTAAACCTCATTAGCTGGTTGGAATATAATAGATAGAAGTTTCTAGCCAAATTTCTTGTTTTCTGGGAGTTCATGTGATATTATTATTATTATTTTTTTTTTTCCTGAGATGGAGTCACACTCTGTCCTCCAGGGCTGGAGTGCAGTGGCATGATCTCAGCTCACCGTAACCTCCGCCTCCTGGATTCAAGCAATTCTCCTGTCTCAGTCTACTGAATAGCTAGGATTACAGGCATGTGCCAGCACGCCTGGCTAATTTTTGTATTTTTAGTAAAGATGGGGTTTCACCATATTGGCCAGGCTGGTCTCGAACTCTTGCCCTTGTGATCTGCCCACCTCGGCCTCCCAAAGTGCTGGTATTACAGGCGTGAGCCACCATGCCCAGCCCATGTGATTATTATTTTGCCTTTCTTCGTTACAGTATTTTCATTTTTCTATACTGAAAAATATACAGAAGGTCACTTGAGCCCAAGAGTTCAAGGCTACAGTGAGCCATGATTGCCCCACTGTACTCCAGTCTGGGCAGCAGAGCAAGACCCCAACTATAAAAAAATAAAAAGGGGTGTGTGTGTGTATGTGTATAAACACAATTTAAAAATAATTCTAACTGTATAATTATAGAAATGTTACAAATACAGAAAATACATTGTTTAATGATACAAAAAAATTAATATTTATATTGTCATTGACTTTTTTTTTTTTTGAGACGGAGTTTCGCTCTTTCACCCAGGCTGGAGTGAAATGGTGCAATCTTGGCTCATTGCAACTTCCACCCCCTGGGTTCAAGTGATTCTACTGCCTCAGCCTCCCGAGTAGTTGGCAGATGCCTGCCACCACACCAGGCTAATTTTTGTATTTTTAGTAGCCATGGGGTTTCACCATGTTGGCCAGGCTGGTCTCAAACTCCTGACCTCAGGTGATCCACCCACCTCGGCCTCCCAAAGTGCTAGGATTACAGGCGTGAGCCACCATGCCCGGCTTGTCATTATGTCTTAAGGATCTTCTTATATCTACAATTTTTCAATTGAAAGATGTGTCAATTCAGACTTTCAGTTAAAAAATGCAGTTCTTGGCCGGATGCGGTGGCTCAAGTGCTGGGATTACAGGCATGAGCCACCGCATCCAGCCAAAACAATGTAGTTCTTAGTGCTAATATAACTAAATATACAACATTTGAAATCCAGGGCTTAGGAATTTATACATGGATGGAAGATATTAATTCCAAAATGTCACATTACAAATACCTGTTATTAGAAATAATTAGTTGTAATGATATATTAATAATTTCCAAATATCTTCTTTCCAAACACATACTGATCCAGAGTTTATATGTCTATTAACATTATAGAAAATGATGTATTTGATAAAATAAATGGCAAGTACAGTAGTGTATCTCTTGGAATAAATAATACTGTACTATATATATATACATATATATATATATATGTAAGTTTTTCATTGTTTTGTGATGAAGTCTCACTCTATCACCCAAGCTGGGGTGCAGTGGCAAGATCTCAGTTCAGGGCAACCCCTGACTCCCCGGTTCAAGCAATTCTTCTGCCTCAGCCTCCCAAGTGGCTGGAATTACAGGTATGCAACACCACCACGTCTGGCTAAGTTTTTGTATTTTTAGTACAGATGGGGTTTCCCCATGTTAGTCAGGTTGGTCTCGAACTCCTGACCTCAAGTGATCCACCCATCTTGACCTCCCAAAGTGCTGGGATTACAGGTGTGAGCCACTGTGCCCGGCCTACTGTACATATATTAAATCAGTGTTCTCTTATCACTATTCTGGAGCCAAAAAAAATCTGCAAAATATATTTTCTCATAAGGAAATTCTAAAATATATTCATGACATTATTTATTTAGTGTAATAAATACTTAAGAAACGCAGAACCAGTACTAATTTCAGTAGATGAAATAAAAATAAAGTATTTTCATTTGTGGTAATTGTAACTACAGTAAGTATATCTACCTCCTCCTCTTCTGCTACTTGTGATTCACGAAGAGCTGTTGGGAATACTCGAGGGGTAAAGTTGATTTTAATACTGCCAACAGAGCGAGGAGCAGGAATACTGTCTTCCTTTAACTTCTCAGTAAATATATTTTCTGAATTTCTCCCTTCAAAAACAATGGTAGCAAGCAAGTCACTTATTTCTCATTTTCTAGTTAACCATCAACTGACTTTTAATTACACATCAAAGCTAACCCCCAAGTCCTAAACAAATAAATCAAATATATTTTCTGCAAGAAAAAAATGCAAAGTTTAGCACTGATAATACGGCAGCCAATGACCTACCTGCTCTTTATCAATGGCCTCAGCTACTTTTCTGGGGTTCTCTTTGTAAAACCAGTGTTTAATTCACATCAACTCTAAGGGAAGATACTTTAGGTAACTCAACATCAACTCTAGAGAAGGGCACATAGGCAAAACCATCACTGCCAATACCACCTCTATCTCCTTACACTCTATAGCAATATCTCCTATATACATTATCTCCTATATGCTTTCTTACAAAAGTGTAAGAAGTTTTAGCCATCAAAGAAAACGAATGAGAATTGGTGGCAAGGATGGGCACAGCGGCTCATGTCTGTAATCCCAGCACTCTGGGAGGCCAAGGCGGGCCAATCACCTGAGGTCAGGAGTTCAAGACCAGCCTGACCAACAGAGTGAAACCCTGTCTCTACTAAAAATATAAAAATTAATCAGGCCTGTGGCGTGCACCTGTAATCCCAGCTACCTGGGAGGCTGAGGCAGGAGATTTGCTTGAACCTAGCAGGCAGAGGTTGCAGTTAGCCGAGATCGCGTGTTGGAGACTCCATCTCCAACAAACAAGCAACAAAAACTTGGAAAGGGTCTTGGCTAGACATTTCAAAGGACTGGGGCAAGGAGGGAAAAAGCCCTCTTAGACTCAAACATGAAAGCCAAATAATGTGATAACAGAGGTGATCCCATCTGCCAGGATGGCCTTGTGGAACACAGTTGTTGAGTACTGTTGCATAACAAAGTATTACATTAAAGAGAACTAAATTTTTATCTTTATTTGATCTGCACATTTGGGGCTTTATTTTACAATGCTTGGCTTGAACCTACCTAATACAAGGTCCCAATAATTTTATATCCAAGTTAACTGCTGCTCACTCATAAAGGCAAAAGACATTTCTAGGTATGTAAGAACTCAGCCAACACTACCTAGTCATCTTTTCTGAATACATTACTCAAAGAAATGTTCCAGAACACAGAGAAATAACATTAAGAACCCAGGAGTGGGGAACTTGAGAGCAAAATGAAAAAGAATGGGTTTTCTAAAGCAGTGGAGAACACACCAAAAATGTTGTAAATAGTATCCTTTTTTTTTTTTTTTTTTAGAGACAGGGTTATTACTCTCACGTAGGCTGGAGTGCAGTGATGCAATCACAGCACACTGCAGCCTTGAACCCCTTGGCTCAAGCAATCCTCCCATCTCAGCCTCTCAAGAGCTGGGACTACAGGTGTACACCACCATGCATGGCTAATTTTTTGTTTGTATGCTTTTTTGTAGAGATGGGGTCTTGTTTTGTTGCCCAGGCTGGTCTTGAACTCCTGGGCTCAAGCAGTCCTCCCATTTTGGCCTCTCAAAGTGCTGAGATTACAGGTGTGAGCTACCACACCCAGCCTGTAAATAATAGTTTTAAATAGTAATACAAAAGAAGGAAAATAGGTCTTGGCGCCACGGCTCACACCTGTAATCCTAGCACTTTGGGAGGCTGAGGCAGGTGGATCACTTGAGGTCAGGAGTTGGAGACCAGCTTGGCCAATATGGTGAAACCTCATCTCTACTAAAAATACAAAAAGTTAGTCAGGCGTAGTGGCGGGTACCTGTAATCCCAGCTACTTGGGAAGCTGAGGAGAATCACTTGAACCTGGGAGGCAGAGGCTGCAGTGAGCCAAAGATTGGCGCCACTGCACCTGGTAGCCTGGACAACAGAGCAAGCCCCTGCACCAAAAAAAAAAAAAAAAAAAAAAAAAAAGATAAAAGAAAAGAAAAGAAAAAAAAGAAGGAAAATAGAATAGAAAGTGAAAACGAAGTATACTTCATTTTACTTCAGATTACTAATAATACTAATGATTAATATGATATAGAACATGCAGGAAATCATCACTATTATCCCATGAGAAGAACTAAAAAAACTATTTTGCTACAGAAAAACAAATCTTTATGCGCTTATGAAAAATATTAAAGTGACCACTAGTTACAGTAAAAATAAGATATATAATTTCCAAACTCGTGTATCTAATTTACAAACTCTTCTATTTGCTATTTGCAAATTGCAAAACATAAAAAAGAAATTTGCTGTTTGTAGCAACACAGGTTAAAACTTTTACTACAAAGTTTTACATGCAATTTTATGAAAAGGTAAACTGTTATGAACACATACAAATTCTTAATAAAAAATAAATAAAAGGTTCAATATATAGTTCAGTTTCAAAAGTAAGTAAAGGAAAGGCCTCATCACCGAATTTAAAGCCAGGGTCATCTCAAAAGTGAACACAAAGCTGTTTGGAAAGATTTTAGATGCAAATAGATTAATATCAATGGCTGGAGAATGGAAATTTAATGCTGATATAGGTACAGAGGTAGGAAGGTGTAAATGAAACTAGAATCATAGAAGGGTGGCTCCTCCCGGCTTCAAGCGATTCTCCTGCCTCAGCCTCTCGAGTAGCTGGGATTACAGATGTGCACCACTATGCCCGGCTAGTTTTTTTGTATTTTTAGTAGACACGGGTTTCACCATGTTGGCCAGGCTGGTCTCGAACTCCTGACCTCATGATCCACCCGCCTCGGCCTCCCAAAGTGCTGGGTGCCACCGTGCCCAGTGGGTGTCACTCTTAGTGAAAAGGATGCTTAGACGATCTCTGCTCACTAGTCTTAGAAAGTAAAGCTTGGAAAAAATGTCTCTTGTAAGAAATTGAAGCTCCAGGTATTCCTCATCAACAAGTCTTTTGTAAAAAAGAATATATGATATTTCCTCAAACATACACACAAAGAAGTTTTTGCAGAAGATTAGTGGTCAGGTAAAAAAGCACAATTCGCAAGAGGAAACAATCCAGTATGAGGAACAATCAGCAGACACAACAAATCAGACGACTGGCTCCCTAAGATTTTGAAATAGCACAACAATCTGAAAGAGATTAATCATTTTAAACATACCTACTTAAAGACAGTAAAGACAGGCTAGCATCAATAATGAAAACTAAGAAGCTAGTGACAAAGAACAGAGAGGTGTGAAAAAAGACAGAACTTTCAAAATGAAAAATATTGTCACTGAAATTAAAAACATCTTGGACAAGTTTAAAATAAAATTAGTCATGGTTAAAGAAAATTTATACACTAGAAGATAGATCTGAGGATATTAGACAGAACATAGCTGAGGAAGATAAAGAGAATACAAGAAAGTTGGCCAGGTGAGGTGACTCACGCCTATAATCCCAGCATTTTGGGAGGCCAAGACAGGTGGATCGCTTGAGGTCAGGAGTTCAAGATCAGCATGGCCAAAATGGTGAAACCCCGTGTTTACTAAAAATACAAAAATTAGCCTGGTGTGGTGGTGCACATCTGTAGTCCCAGCTACTAAGGAGGCTGAGGCAGGAGAATTGCTTGAACCCAGGAGGCAGAGGTTACAGTGAGCTGAGATTGTACCAGCCTGGATGACAGAGCAAGATTCCATCTCAAAAAAAAGAAAAACATCTGTATAATTTAAAAATATATACTGAAAACAAGAGAATACAATAATGTAATATTTGTTTGTTTTTGTTTTTGTTTTTGAGACAGAGTCTCACTCTGTCACCCAGGCTAGAGTGCAGTGGCACGATCTCGGCTCACTGCAGCCTCTGCCTCCTGGGTTCAAGCAATTCTCATGCCTCAGTCTCCCAAGTAGCTGGGATTACAGCTGTGTGCCACCACAGCCAGCTAATTTTTGTATTTTTAGTAGAGATGGGATTTCACCATGTTGGCCAGGCTGGTCTCGAACTCCTGGCCTCAAGTAATTCGCCCACCTCAGCCTCCCAAAGTGCTTGAGATTACAGGAGTGAACCAAGAAGGTAAATTACCAGCCAAGAAGGTAATATTTGAAGACAATAGTTTTGAAATTCCCAGAATTGATGAATGACAAAGTTCTTTGAGTGACAGTATGCTCCAAGTTATATTACGAGACAAATAAATAAATATAAAATTGAACTTATACTAATGAACCCATAATATACCAAGGGGAAGAATTTTAAAACAACCAGAAACAAAGGATAGATTACTTTATTAAGAATCAAGCTAGATCAACTGCACTCCATCCTGGGTGACAGGGTAAGATCCTGTCTCAAAAAAAAGAACAATATTAGAAATTAGTAAATTAGGCCGGGCGCGGTGGCTCACGCCTGTAATCCCTGCACTTTGGGAGGCCGAGGCGGGCGGATCACGAGGTCAGGAGATCGAGACCATCCTGGCTAACACGGTGAAACCCCGTCTCTACTAAAATACAAAAAATTAGCCGGGCGCGGTGGCGGGCGCCTGTAGTCCCAGCTACTCGGGAGGCTGAGGCAGGAGAATGGCGCGAACCCGGGAGACGGAGCTTGCAGTGAGCCGAGATGGTGCCACTGCACTCCAGCCTGGGCGACAGAGTGAAGACTCCGCCTCAAAAAAAAAAAAAAAAAAAAAAGAAA